>NW_028317781.1:62500-65000 GCF_055824585.1 Amblyomma mixtum | reverse complement strand
TTGGTTGGTTGGTTGGTTGGTTGGTTGGTTGGTTGGTGTGTTGGTTGGTGTGTTGGTTGGTTCGTGCGTTGGTTGGTTGGTTGGTTGGTTGGTTGGTTGGTGTGTTGGTTGGTTGGTGTGTTGGTTGGTTGGTGTGTTGGTTGGTTGGTTGGTTGGTGTGTTGGTTGGTTGGTTGGTTGGTTGGTTGGTTGGTTGGTGTGTTGGTTGGTTGGTGTGTTGGTTGGTTGGTGTGTTGGTTGGTTGGTGTGTTGGTTGGTTGGTGTGTTGGTTGGTTGGTGTGTTGGTTGGTTGGTGTGTTGGTTGGTTGGTGTGTTGGTTGGTTGGTGTGTTGGTTGGTTGGTGCGTTGGTTGGTTGGTTGGTTCGTGCTTTGGTTGGTTGGTTGGTTGGTTGGTTGGTGCGTTGGTTGGTTGGTTCGTGCGTTGGTTGGTTGGTTGGTTGGTTGGTTGGTTGGTTGGTTGGTGTGTTGGTTGGTTGGTGTGTTGGTTGGTTGGTGTGTTGGTTGGTTGGTGCGTTGGTTGGTTGGTGTGTTGGTTGGTTGGTGTGTTGGTTGGTTGGTGTGTTGGTTGGTTGGTGTGTTGGTTGGTTGGTGTGTTGGTTGGTTGGTGTGTTGGTTGGTTGGTGTGTTGGTTGGTTGGTGTGTTGGTTGGTTGGTGCGTTGGTTGGTTGGTTGGTTCGTGCTTTGGTTGGTTGGTTGGTTGGTTGGTTGGTTGGTGTGTTGGTTGGTTGGTGTGTTGGTTGGTTGGTGTGTTGGTTGGTTGGTGTGTTGGTTGGTTGGTGTGTTGGTTGGTTGGTGTGTTGGTTGGTTGGTGTGTTGGTTGGTTGGTGCGTTGGTTGGTTGGTGCGTTGGTTGGTTGGTTGGTTCGTGCGTTGGTTGGTTGGTTGGTTGGTTGGTGTGTTGGTTGGTGTGTTGGTTGGTTGGTGCGTTGGTTGGTTGGTTGGTTGGTTGGTTCGTGCGTTGGTTGGTTGGTTGGTTGGTTGGTTGGTTGGTGTGTTGGTTGGTTGGTTGGTTGGTTGGTTGGTTGGTTGGTGTGTTGGTTGGTTGGTGTGTTGGTTGGTTGGTGTGTTGGTTGGTTGGTTGGTTGGTTGGTGTGTTGGTTGGTTGGTGTGTTGGTTGGTTGGTGTGTTGGTTGGTTGGTGTGTTGGTTGGTTGGTGTGTTGGTTGGTTGGTGTGTTGGTTGGTTGGTGTGTTGGTTGGTTGGTGTGTTGGTTGGTTGGTGTGTTGGTTGGTTGGTGTGTTGGTTGGTTGGTGTGTTGGTTGGTTGGTTGGTTGGTTGGTTGGTTGGTTGGTTGGTTGGTGTGTTGGTTGGTTGGTGTGTTGGTTGGTTCGTGCGTTGGTTGGTTGGTTGGTTGGTTCGTGCGTTGGTTGGTTGGTTGGTTGGTTGGTTGGTTGGTGTGTTGGTTGGTTGGTTGGTTGGTGTGTTGGTTGGTTGGTTGGTTGGTGTGTTGGTTGGTTGGTGTGTTGGTTGGTTGGTGTGTTGGTTGGTTGGTGTGTTGGTTGGTTGGTGCGTTGGTTGGTTGGTTGGTTGGTTGGTTCGTGCGTTGGTTGGTTGGTTGGTTGGTTGGTTGGTTGGTTGGTGTGTTGGTTGGTGTGTTGGTTGGTTGGTTGGTTGGTTGGTTGGTTGGTTGGTTGGTTGGTTGGTTGGTTGGTTGGTTGGTTGGTTGGTTGGTTGGTTGGTTGGTTGGTTGGTTGGTTGGTTGGTTGGTTGGTTGGTTGGTTGGTTGGTTGGTTGGTTGGTTGGTTGGTTGGTTGGTTGGTTGGTTGGTTGGTTGGTTGGTGTGCTGGTTGGTTGGTGTGTTGCTTGGTTGGTTGGTTGGTTGGTGTGTTGGTTGGTTGGTTGGTTGGTTGGTGTGTTGGTTGGTTGGTGTGTTGGTTGGTTGGTGTGTTGGTTGGTTGGTGTGTTGGTTGGTTGGTGTGTTGCTTGGTTGGTGTGTTGGTTGGTTGGTGTGTTGGTTGGTTGGTGTGTTGGTTGGTTGGTGTGTTGGTTGGTTGGTGTGTTGGTTGGTTGGTGTGTTGGTTGGTTGGTGTGTTGGTTGGTTGGTGTGTTGGTTGGTTGGTGTGTTGGTTGGTTGGTGTGTTGGTTGGTTGGTGTGTTGGTTGGTTGGTGTGTTGGTTGGTTGGTGTGTTGGTTGGTTGGTGCGTTGGTTGGTTGGTTGGTTGGTTCGTGCGTTGGTTGGTTGGTTGGTTGGTTGGTTGGTTGGTTGGTTGGTTGGTTGGTGTGTTGGTTGGTGTGTTGGTTGGTTCGTGCGTTGGTTGGTTCGTTGGTTGGTTGGTTGGTTGGTTGGTTGGTGTGTTGGTTGGTTGGTGTGTTGGTTGGTTGGTGTGTTGGTTGGTTGGTTGGTTGGTTGGTGTGTTGGTTGGTTGGTTGGTTGGTTGGTGTGTTGGTTGGTTGGTGTGTTGGTTGGTTGGTGTGTTGGTTGGTTGGTGTGTTGGTTGGTTGGTGTGTTGGTTGGTTGGTGTGTTGGTTGGTTGGTGTGTTGGTTGGTTGGTGTGTTGTTTGG
>NW_028317781.1:42500-45000 GCF_055824585.1 Amblyomma mixtum | reverse complement strand
GTTGGTGTGTTGGTTGGTTGGTGTGTTGGTTGGTTGGTGTGTTGGTTGGTTGGTGTGTTGGTTGGTTGGTGTGTTGGTTGGTTGGTGTGTTGGTTGGTTGGTGTGTTGGTTGGTTGGTGTGTTGGTTGGTTGGTTGGTGTGTTGGTTGGTTGGTGTGTTGGTTGGTTGGTGTGTTGGTTGGTTGGTGTGTTGGTTGGTTGGTGTGTTGGTTAGTTGGTGCGTTGGTTGGTTGGTTGGTTGGTTCGTGCGTTGGTTGGTTGGTTGGTTGGTTGGTTGGTTGGTTGGTTGGTTGGTTGGTTGGTTGGTTGGTTGGTGTGTTGGTTGGTGTATTGGTTGGTTGGTTGGTTGGTTGGTTGGTTGGTTGGTTGGTTGGTTGGTTGGTTGGTTGGTTGGTTGGTTGGTTGGTTGGTTGGTTGGTGTGTTGGTTGGTTGGTGTGTTGGTTGGTTGATGTGTTGGTTGGTTGGTGTGTTGGTTGGTTGGTTGGTTGGTTGGTTGGTTGGTTGGTTGGTTGGTTGGTTGGTTGGTTGGTTGGTTGGTTGGTTGGTTGGTTGGTTGGTTGGTTGGTTGGTTGGTTGGTTGGTTGGTTAGTTGGTTGGTTGGTGTGTTGGTTGGTTGGTGTGTTGGTTGGTTGGTTGGTTGGTTGGTTGGTGTGTTGGTTGGTTGGTTGGTTGGTTGGTGTGTTGGTTGGTTGGTGTGTTGGTTGGTTGGTGTGTTGGTTGGTTGGTGTGTTGGTTGGTTGGTGTGTTGGTTGGTTGGTGTGTTGGTTGGTTGGTGTGTTGGTTGGTTGGTGTGTTGGTTGGTTGGTGTGTTGGTTGGTTGGTGTGTTGGTTGGTTGGTGTGTTGGTTGGTTGGTGTGTTGGTTGGTTGGTGTGTTGGTTGGTTGGTGTGTTGGTTGGTTGGTGTGTTGGTTGGTTGGTGCGTTGGTTGGTTGGTTGGTTGGTTCGTGCGTTGGTTGGTTGGTTGGTTGGTTGGTTGGTGTGTTGGTTGGTGTGTTGGTTGGTTCGTGCGTTGGTTGGTTGGTTGGTTGGTTGGTGTGTTGGTTGGTTGGTGTGTTGGTTGGTTGGTGTGTTGGTTGGTTGGTTGGTTGGTGTGTTGGTTGGTTGGTTGGTTGGTTGGTTGGTTGGTTGGTTGGTTGGTTGGTTGGTTGGTTGGTTGGTTGGTGTGTTGGTTGGTTGGTGTGTTGGTTGGTTGGTGCGTTGGTTGGTTGGTGTGTTCGTTGGTTGGTGTGTTGGTTGGTTGGTGTGTTGGTTGGTTGGTGTGTTGGTTGGTTGGTGTGTTGGTTGGTTGGTGTGTTGGTTGGTTGGTGTGTTGGTTGGTTGGTGTGTTGGTTGGTTGGTGCGTTGGTTGGTTGGTTGGTTCGTGCTTTGGTTGGTTGGTTGGTTGGTTGGTTGGTTGGTGCGTTGGTTGGTTGGTTGGTTGGTTCGTGCGTTGGTTGGTTGGTTGGTTGGTTGGTTGGTGTGTTGGTTGGTTGGTGTGTTGGTTGGTTGGTGTGTTGGTTGGTTGGTGCGTTGGTTGGTTGGTGTGTTGGTTGGTTGGTGTGTTGGTTGGTTGGTGTGTTGGTTTATTGGTGTGTTGGTTGGTTGGTGTGTTGGTTGGTTGGTGTGTTGGTTGGTTGGTGTGTTGGTTGGTTGGTGTGTTGGTTGGTTGGTGCGTTGGTTGGTTGGTTGGTTCGTGCTTTGGTTGGTTGGTTGGTTGGTTGGTGCGTTGGTTGGTTGGTTGGTTGGTTCGTGCGTTGGTTGGTTGGTTGGTTGGTTGGTTGGTTGGTTGGTTGGTGTGTTGGTTGGTTGGTGTGTTGGTTGGTTGGTGTGTTGGTTGGTTGGTGTGTTGGTTGGCTGGTGTGTTGTTTGGTTGGTGTGTTGGTTTCGTTGGTTGGTTGGTTGGTTGGTTGGTTGGTTGGTGTGTTGGTTGGTTGGTGTGTTGGTTGGTTGGTGTATTGGTTGGTTGGTGTGTTGGTTGGTTGGTGTGTTGGTTGGTTGGTGTGTTGGTTGGTTGGTGTGTTGGTTGGTTGGTGTGTTGGTTGGTTGGTGTGTTGGTTGGTTGGTGCGTTGGTTGGTTGGTTGGTTCGTGCGTTGGTTGGTTGGTTGGTTGGTTGGTTGGTGTGTTGGTTGGTGTGTTGGTTGGTTGGTGCGTTGGTTGGTTGGTTGGTTGGTTGGTTCGTGCGTTGGTTGGTTGGTTGGTTGGTTGGTTGGTTGGTTGGTTGGTTGGTTGGTTGTTTGGTTGGTTGGTTGGTTGGTTGGTTGGTTGGTTGGTTGGTTGGTGTGTTGGTTGGTGTGTTGGTTTGTTGGTGCGTTGGTTGGTTGGTTGGTTGGTTGGTTGGTTCGTGCGTTGGTTGGTTGGTTGGTTCGTGCGTTGGTTGGTTGGTTGGTTGGTTGGTTGGTTGGTGTGTTGGTTGGTGTGTTGGTTGGTTGGTGCGTTGGTTGGTTGGTTGGTTGGTTGGTTCGTGCGTTGGTTGGTTGGTTGGTTGGTTGGTTGGTTGGTTGGTTGGTTGGTTGGTTGGTT
>NW_028317781.1:27500-30000 GCF_055824585.1 Amblyomma mixtum | reverse complement strand
TTGGTTGGTTGGTTGGTTGGTTGGTTGGTTGGTTGGTTGGTTGGTTGGTTGGTTGGTTGGTTGGTTGGTTGGTTGGTTGGTTGGTTGGTTGGTTGGTTGGTTGGTTGGTTGGTTGGTTGGTGTGTTGGTTGGTTGGTGTGTTGGTTGGTTGGTTGGTTGGTTGGTGTGTTGGTTGGTTGGTTGGTTGGTGTGTTGGTTGGTTGGTGTGTTGGTTGGTTGGTGTGTTGGTTGGTTGGTGTGTTGGTTGGTTGGTGTGTTGGTTGGTTGGTGTGTTGGTTGGTTGGTGTGTTGGTTGGTTGGTGTGTTGGTTGGTTGGTGTGTTGGTTGGTTGGTGTGTTTGTTGGTTGGTGTGTTGGTTGGTTGGTGCGTTGGTTGGTTGGTTGGTTGGTTCGTGCGTTGGTTGGTTGGTTGGTTGGTTGGTGTGTGTGTTGGTTGGTTGGTTGGTTGGTGTGTTGGTTGGTTGGTTGGTTGGTGTGTTGGTTGGTTGGTGTGTTGGTTGGTTGGTGTGTTGGTTGGTTGGTGTGTTGGTTGGTTGGTGTGTTGGTTGGTTGGTGTGTTGGTTGGTTGGTGTGTTGGTTGGTTGGTGTGTTGGTTGGTTGGTGTGTTGGTTGGTTGGTGTGTTGGTTGGTTGGTGTGTTGGTTGGTTGGTTGGTTGGTTGGTGTGTTGGTTGGTTGGTTGGTTCGTGCGTTGGTTGGTTGGTTGGTTGGTGTGTTGGTTGGTTGGTTGGTTGGTTGGTGTGTTGGTTGGTTGGTGTGTTGGTGTGTTGGTTGGTTGGTGTGTTGGTTGGTTGGTGTGTTGGTTGGTTGGTGTGTTGGTTGGTTGGTGTGTTGGTTGGTTGGTGTGTTGGTTGGTTGGTGTGTTGGTTGGTTGGTGTGTTGGTTGGTTGGTGTGTTGGTTGGTTGGTGTGTTGGTTGGTTGGTGTGTTGGTTGGTTGGTGCGTTGGTTGGTTGGTTGGTTGGTTCGTGCGTTGGTTGGTTGGTTGGTTGGTTGGTGTGTTGGTTGGTTCGTGCGTTGGTTGGTTGGTTGGTTGGTTGGTTGGTTGGTTGGTTGGTTGGTTGGTTGGTTGGTTGGTGTGTTGGTTGGTTGGTGTGTTGGTTGGTTGGTGTGTTGGTTGGTTGGTTGGTTGGTGTGTTGGTTGGTTGGTTGGTTGGTTGGTTGGTTGGTTGGTTGGTTGGTGTGTTGGTTGGTTGGTGTGTTGGTTGGTTGGTGCGTTGGTTGGTTGGTGTGTTCGTTGGTTGGTGTGTTGGTTGGTTGGTGTGTTGGTTGGTTGGTGTGTTGGTTGGTTGGTGTGTTGGTTGGTTGGTGTGTTGGTTGGTTGGTGCGTTGGTTGGTTGGTTGGTTCGTGCTTTGGTTGGTTGGTTGGTTGGTTGGTTGGTGCGTTGGTTGGTTGGTTGGTTCGTGCGTTGGTTGGTTGGTTGGTTGGTTGGTGTGTTGGTTGGTTGGTGTGTTGGTTGGTTGGTGTGTTGGTTGGTTGGTGTGTTGGTTGGTTGGTGTGTTGGTTGGTTGGTTTGTTGGTTGGTTGGTGTGTTGGTTGGTTGGTGTGTTGGTTGGTTGGTGTGTTGGTTGGTTGGTGCGTTGGTTGGTTGGTTGGTTGGTTCGTGCGTTGGTTGGTTGGTTGGTTGGTTGGTTGGTGTGTTGGTTGGTGTGTTGGTTGGTTCGTGCGTTGGTTGGTTGGTTGGTTGGTTGGTTGGTGTGTTGGTTGGTTGGTGTGTTGGTTGGTTGGTGTGTTGGTTGGTTGGTTGGTTGGTGTGTTGGTTGGTTGGTTGGTTGGTTGGTGTGTTGGTTGGTTGGTGTGTTGGTTGGTTGGTGTGTTGGTTGGTTGGTGTGTTGGTTGGTTGGTGTGTTGGTTGGTTGGTGTGTTGGTTGGTTGGTGTGTTGGTTGGTTGGTGTGTTGGTTGGTTGGTGTGTTGGTTGGTTGGTGTGTTGGTTGGTTGGTGCGTTGGTTGGTTGGTTGGTTCGTGCTTTGGTTGGTTGGTTGGTTGGTTGGTTGGTTGGTTCGTGCGTTGGTTGGTTGGTTGGTTGGTTGGTTGGTTGGTGTGTTGGTTGGTTGGTGTGTTGGTTGGTTGGTGCGTTGGTTGGTTGGTGTGTTGGTTGGTTGGTGTGTTGGTTGGTTGGTGTGTTGGTTGGTTGGTGTGTTGGTTGGTTGGTGTGTTGGTTGGTTGGTGTGTTGGTTGGTTGGTGTGTTGGTTGGTTGGTGCGTTGGTTGGTTGGTTGGTTCGTGCTTTGGTTGGTTGGTTGGTTGGTTGGTTGGTTGGTTGGTTGGTTGGTTGGTGTGTTGGTTGGTTGGTGTGTTGGTTGGTTGGTGTGTTGGTTGGTTGGTGTGTTGGTTGGTTGGTGTGTTGGTTGGTTGGTTGGTTGGTGTGTTGGTTGGTTGGTGTGTTGGTTGGTTGGTGTGTTGGTTGGTTGGTGTGTTGGTTGGTTGGTGTGTTGTTTGGTTGGTGTGTTGGTTGGTTGGTGTGTTGGTTGGTTGGTGTGTTGGTTGGTTGGTGTGTTGGTTGG
>NW_028317780.1:0-83000 GCF_055824585.1 Amblyomma mixtum | reverse complement strand
ACATCCACATCCTCTACGATGCCAGGGTGTGCACACAGTACCAAGTCTATTTAATTTTTAGTCTCACCATTGGGGAGACTAAAAATGAAATGTATCCGCATACATAGAGGAAGAAAATCTCCAACCTGTCACTTATGCCCAAGGAGCAGAGCGGATTTTAATCGCACCTATCAAACTTGTCCAAACAACCGAAGCTCACAGGCGGAGCCACAGCTTCGCAGCGCCGGCTGTCGTTGAAGGTCGCCATGGCCGAACAGTGCCCGGTCATCTAGAGCAGCCCGTGGGCCGAAGTGGGTCTAATAACTGTTAAATCAAACTTGTCAATTTTGCGAAAACTTCCGTGATAATCCTCCAGACCTCCCCTAGTGCACCCACTCCTAGCTACGTAAATATAATTTTTAATTTGTGTTTGCTTACAAATTAGGCTGTGTGTCAGTGGTTCTGCTCTCCCAAAGCCAATCAGACTGACGGACGCCATAGTGGAGAGCTCCTGGTATTCCTGCACTCCCGTGGACTGACATCGCATAGTACACGGCCCTAGAGCGTATCGCCTGCATCTAAATTTAACCACAGCGGCCGCATTTGAACCTGAGTGTTTCGCGTCGGCAGCCTAGACCGTAACCACTTAAATATTAGGCAATGAGTTCTGCATGGCGTGTAAAGGCCACATCGCTGTAAGTCTTGTACGACAAGGTTCCACTGTGTAGCCTAACGAGAAAGATCTTCATGAACGCCAGCAACTGCATTCCCTTCAACTGCGTCAGGACACACTACGCCCCATATGCAGCCGCGGTGGGTCAGTGGTTATAACGCTCTGCTGCTGACCTGAGTGATGCCGCTTCGATCTGAGCCTCTGCGGACAAATTTCGATGGAAGCAAAATTCCAGAACCCTGTATATTTGGCTATGTCAGTGCCCGATAAAGAACCTCAGGTAGTCCAAATTTCCGGACCTTCATACATTCCTGATACCTGAGTCGCTTCGAGACGTTAAACACCCATAAAATCAAAACCACAGGTGCAGCTGTACAACCGCATGTTAAACAGCCAGGCTCTCAAGAAGTGATGTGAATGTCGTAGTCTTCATCAGCTTCCCACGTTATCGCCGCCAACGACGCCGTCGAAACGTCACACGGGGCTCCTTGTGCTGTCGAACACAAAGCTGGGCATAGTCTTTGCGTCCGCTAATTTTAAGGCGAAAGCCTTTAAGCGCTCATACTTATGGCCGTGACCATGTCCGTTCCTCCGTTACATCTGAATTGAAAGTCGTAACTAGTCATTACTAGTCACAAGTCATGATAACTAGTAACTAGCCAGTCACGAATAGTTAGTAATGACTGGTTAGACACAACTAGTCATTAACCATTCAAGACTAGTTAGTCATCAACTAATTAGTCGTGACTAATCTTTAACAACTTAGTAATTAACCAATCATGACTAGTTAGTTATTAACCAGTCATGACCAGTTAGTCATAGGGGATGACTAATTACTCATGACTAGCCAATCCAAGTCACCCGATAGCGGCCTCGTGTGTGCCCACGGCCATCGTCTCGTTGATTGCAGGGCTTTCCCCCTGCGCACTTAAGATCGTCAAATTGCCCCTGATATTTTTTTTGTATGTTTCTCCTGCTCGTACTTAGTGCAACTCATGGGAGCCCCTGCTGTAAAAGCGGGCGTTGTTGAATTACTTGGGCACAGCAGAGAAGACGGTGTTGAACTCCTCCCGGTCACACGTTGCCCAACCTTAACCACAGAACAGAGATGCGTGCTGTGCGACCGGCAGGGAGCGATCCCTGGGTGTCCTCACACGCCTCCTGGCCCAGTGGTGCAGCGGTTAACTTAGCTATGCGCCACTGCAGTGTGATGCAATGTGCTGCCACTTGCGGGCCTTTTGCGACTCAGGTTGCTCTTATTGAGCGCTCAATCATTATTAAAGGGCTACTGAAGCGGTTTTAGAATTCCATGAGTTTAAGGTTGCCGAATGTGCGAAATGTGCTGGTAAAGCCTGCGAAATCATTTTGCTCCAGCATTTGAAATGGTGGCGTAATCGCCGAATAAAGTCGTTGTCGGCGTTCAGGCTTCTCTGAAGTGCACAGCGACAGGCAGGGGCCCCGATAATGACGTCACGTATGACGGCCCTAAGTTTCAAGCGAATAAACGGTTATTCCATGGAAGAAAACCGACGCCATCGAAGGTGAAGCTCACGATGCATTGTTTGGCGCCATCTGACGACACACAGCAGCATGCAGCCGTAAGCAGCGGATATCTGAAATTTCGGCAACAATGACGTCACTGCGGAGTTTCGCCGCACTCCTCCAACGTAGTGAGAAGAAGCCTAAACATAGGCGCGGGTTTAATCGATGATTATGACACCATTTTAAATGCTAGTGCAAAAATACCTTCCATGCTTTATCCCGAAGCTCGATAGATTCGAATTCTTGAGTAACCTCAAGTTCTCAAAAAAGCGTTTCAGCTTTCCTTTAAGTTACTACGTGCCGCGGGGGGCATTTTTGCTCACAATGTTGTAAATTACTTGAAGAGGGTTAACTGCTGAGCTAGTTGGTTTTCAGACATATAAATGTTTTCTAGCGTTGCATAAATGTTTTCTAGCGCAACGCGGACACAACACAACAAAGACAACACGGGCGCTTACTCTAACTGTTTAATCAAGAGACAGCATACGAAATATATAGCCCTCCCAGCGTATGCGAACGCGTACAAGGCACCCATATACACCATGCATCAATCTTATCATAGTAGGCGCGACAAAAAGTTTTGCTCAGCTTGATATAGAAAAACAGAATTGTCACTAACACAGCTGTCTCCTGATTAAACAGTTGCAGTAAGCGCCCGTGTCGTCTTTCTTGTGTTGTGTCCCCGTTGCGCTAAAAACCATTTATTATATAGTTTATAGATTGTGGTGACGCCGGAAGGTCAAGTCACCTAGGCGGCTCAGCTGTCTCCGAAATTACTTCTCTGGGGATTTCCCTGTTTTTTTAGCTCACAGACAGCGACGCATATGCCGGCGATGCCGACGCCGGGTTTTCTGCGATACCAGCGTTTTTGCGCTATCGCGTTACTAATGAAAAAGTTTTTTTCGTGGGCTGTTTCAAAAAACTGGGTGCGCGTTCAAAACGCCCCATACACATATCCTCTACGTTAGAGCAATGGAACAGAGCTCAGGCAAGTAAACCTTCAAGGCTTACGGTTAAGCGATTCACCACTGCCCTGAGACGCACGTGTTGCCACCGGCGGGGTTTACGAAACCGAGCTAATTCTTTCCGAGCATCCTCTCGCGACAATTGATTTTACTCCAACCAGCCACGGTGCGCAGTTTCTTGAAGCCCGCAGGTTAGGATGACGTCACAAGGTTACGTGACCTTGGTGGCCAACCTGCCTCATAGGTTGCTACTCGGGGAGGATTTGTGTATTTTCGCTCACGGACAGCGAGGTCGGATATTCTGGGTCACGAGCTCCTTAACGCTATCGCGTTAAAATGTAAATGTGTACTCGACTCAGCCACTTTGCAGTTAACTGTTAGGTCTTCAGCTGCACCGTTCGTAGTCAAGTTGAAAGCAAAGCTACACTTTCTACCCGATCCAGATTTAAAAAGTACTTCTTCACACCCCTAATTTATTATTTATTTATTTAGAACATACTGCAGGCCTACAGTAGGCCCAAGCAGGAGGAAGCTCAGTGCACTATTTTAGTACAGGCGCAGTATCGCACCCGTGTTGTGATTGCCCGAGCACCAGTTGTGGGCCGCAACTCATTCCCTGCCCGTAGGATAGCGGGGTGGTCATGTCGCAGCTCTTCAGGAAAAACCCGTGTCAGTAACTTTCTCTCTTACCACAGCTGCACCGGCTCTCTCTCTAGAATTCATTTGTTTTTATTATTTTTCAGAACCAACAGAAGCGTCATCTACCTGTGAGTATTATGCATTTTTATTTCATTGGTGACCGAAGCTGACAGCAGTCAAAAACGAACATTACTTTTCCGGCTGTTCAAAAACCCTTTAACCAAATGAGTTTTGTACGTCTGTTGGGGCGTACTGCCTTTGAGTTTATAACGTCATTGGTCTGGCAAGAACGTGTAATGAACACGTGCCGAACACGTAACCAGTTTGTCAGGGCAGAATGGGGGAATGATGGCTATGCAGTTGGTATTGCTAAAACCACTGCATGCGGCAACCACTTGCTGTACTTTGCTTGCAGGCCCAGACTGTCAGCCCATTAGCAACTATTTTTTTTTCTGAGGGAGGCTGCGATACTTAATGATTATCTCTACAATACATTCATTATCCACGGAGCAGGAACTTTGAGACTAGCGTTAAAAGTGTGATATTTTGAACAGCCAACCTCATTAGGGGGGCATGTAATTTATGGAACCGCCGTGGCGTCGATGGAAGGAGCGGTGCTCAGTGCGCCCTCCCCCACCAATCCCCTTGCCCCACCTACCTCAATCGCTTTGTAACTTGCTACAAACAATTTGGTAAAACTCATCAAAGCAAGAACCTGCTCAGGGAACCATTCAAAGCGTTTAATTCGACACAGGAAAAAAAGCAGCACGTAACAGTAAAAGTGGTGCGCTAGTCGGAAAGCACGACGAATATTTTGAAATGTGTACTAAAGTGTGAGTTAACACCATAACGCCTCAGGCCCAATAAACCAGGGAGCATTCACACTATGTGTGTGCATGTAAAATGCGTTTTTTCATATCTCGAGTTGGAGTAAGCGCCCGTGTTGTCGTCTTTCTTGTGTTGTGTCCCCGTTGCGCTAAAAACCATTTATTATATAGCATGTAGATTGTGGTGACGCCGCAAGGTCAAGTGACCTAGACGGGTCAGTGTCACAAAATTCGGCGCATTTTTGAAACAAACAAAGAAAAAAACCCGCCGCGCGCACGGCATCTCGCCGGCGCGAGCCGAACGGGGGAGAAGGAAAGACCCCGCCGAGCGCGTGGCTCTCTCTCCCCTCCACCACCACTCACCGACACGGCGTGCAGGGAGGGAATGAGTCATCCATGCCGATTTCTCTGGAACGTGCGAGTCGCTTCTACGGTTAACCGGGGGAAAAGGGCGTAGCATTGCGTGCACTAAGACACATCCTCCTCGCCCGTCGGCGGCGGCGCCACGACAGAACTAGCCAGAACCTTCGCGAAACGCCTCCTGACTTTAACCAATGAGGAAGCGCGGCCGTCGAGAGAACGGAAGGGAAACTACACTGGAGATGCTGCGTGTATGTGCGCGCCTACTTTGGCGCGTAGAACAAACAGACGTGAGAGCGAGCCTATAAAAGAAGGACGTTGACCGCTGTCAAGTCAGTCCGAACCGCCGTTTAAGCTTCATCGAAGCGCGCCCGTTCAACTCCCGGGAAAACCCCACTCGGCCAGCATCGGACCAACGAGGCAACGTTCGTCTGTCTGCGGGACGGCATCGTCGTGGAACTCTGGTCGTCGGACTGCCGCAGTGACCGGTGAACGAATTGTGTTTTGTTTGTTTACCTCTCTATCTTGTGTTAGTGCACTTTAGGTGCAATATTTTCTTTGTACTGAAGTCTCTATCTCGAGTTTAACTTTGCACGCGTTGCATTGTTTTGTTAATCACTTTGTATTTGTCTGTACTAGTGATTGTGAAATCCTCTGTATCGTCTCTTTGCTGTATAAACTTTGTTTTTTTTTTTTGTGAACCTTTGGCTCCGACCCATTCTCTGGCTTGCGAACAGCGAAAGCTGGGCACCGAACGCCCAAAAACCTCTTGTCACTTGGTAGCTGGTCTCCGCTGAGCTTGCCACGCTGAGTCGAGGGCAGCTCCTTCGAGTCCGAGACCGCTACCCCACACGCTCTAAGGGTGTCTGGGAACTTCCCACGTAAAAGTGCGTGAAGTGTGGGTGACACTCAGCTGTCTCCGAAGTTACTTCTCTGGGGATTTCCCTGTTTTTTTTTTAGCTCACAGACAGCGACGCATATGCCGGCGATGCCGACGGCGGGTTTTTTGCGATACCAGCTTTTTTGCGCTATCGCGTTACTAAGGAAAAAGGAAGAGTTAGGGAGTAGGGGGTTAAGGATAGACAGATGTGGAGCTTCAGTGGTCGGTCTTTCCTATTCTAGGATGCCGTTGGCCTCCGCCGCTGTCTTGGCCTTGGCCCTCGTCACCAGCATAAGCTGTGTGCTCGGGTCGGAGTCAGTCAGGAGGGCCTTCCACTGCTCTAGACTAGGGTATTTATCTTTGGTAATAAAGGGCTTTTTTCACAGCCCCAGGTGGCGTGGTACATTGTGGCATAGCCCCGCACCACACGCACTCTTTCGCGTATCTGTTCGGCCACATTTTATGATACATGGCTTTGCTCGGGTAGGTGTCTGTTTGTAGTCGTCTGAGCGTGGTGGCCTGCTCACCGTTGAGAATGTCCGCCGGAGCCGAGTACTTATTTATTTATTTATTTATTTACTCTCAGGGCCGAAGCATTACAGAGAGGAGTGGGTGGTACACAACAAAAACAGAACAGGTAACGCAGCACTACAATGTAAAATCAATTACAGCGTTTTTAAACAAGTCGGCGTGTGTAATGGAGGCGATGGAAGCGGGAAGGTGGTTCCATTCCTTAGCAGTCTTGGGGATAAAAGAGGCGAAGTGTAAGTTGGTGCGACTGCTGGGTACGCCAACTTTGAACTGGTGGTCGCTGCGGGATGAAATGTAAGATGGTGGTACAAGCAACGTATCTCTGAGATGATGGTTTGAATGGTAGATTTTGTGAAATAGGCATAGACGGGAAATTTTTCGACGAATTGAAAGATCCGGTAAGTTTAAATTTGCTTTCATTTGAGTTACACTTGCAGTTCTATGATAGTTAGAGAAAATGAAACGGACACCCCGATTTTGAATGGCTTCGATTTTCAGAATTAGTGAGTTAAGAGGAGGGTCCCATACAGACGACGCATATTCAAGTTTTGGCCTGACTAATGTTTTGTACAGTATAAGTTTCAAGTTAGTGGGCGCCATAGAAAAGTTACGACGTAAGTAACCGAGAGTACGGTTAGCGTTACTTGTGACATAGTCCACGTGAGCTTGCCAGGAAAGGTTACTGAAAATATGCACACCAAGGTACTTGTATGTGGAAATGTGGGTTAAAGGAGTATTACATAGTGAATAATCACAGGAAACTTGAGTAGGTGAGTGGCGGGAAATTCTCATAAACTTGCATTTACTTACATTCAGCTTCATTAGCCAAGTGTTACACCAAGAGGAAATCTGATTAAGGTCCGACTGGAGGGTAAGGCGGTCAGCACAGCTCTTAATTTGACGGTAAATAACACAATCATCAGCAAAGAGTTTTATGGAAGAAGAAATGTTAGTAGGTAAGTCGTTGATATAAATTAGAAAGAGCAACGGCCCCAGCACTGATCCCTGTGGAACACCAGAGGCTACACCGCAAGGATCAGAGCTATGGCCGTTAGCAGTTACAAATTGTGTGCGGTTAGACAAGAAGCATTCAATCCATTTTAAGACGTTCGGATCAATGTTAAGTCTGCTTAGTTTCAGAAGTAGTAAACTATGGCAAACAGTATCGAAAGCCTTGGCGAAATCAATGAAAATGCAGTCAATAACTAAGTTAGAATCAAGAGCTGAAAACAAGTCATTTGTAAAGGCTAAAAGTTGAGTTTCACATGAATAGTTCTTTCGAAAACCGTGTTGATGAATACTGAAAAAAGAGTTACTCTCAAGAAAAGTTACTATATGGCTATAAATTACATGTCCCAGTAGCTTGCAGGGAATGCTTGTTAGTGAGATCGGTCTGTAATTGGTAGGAGAATGAACGTCACCTGACTTGTGCAAAGCAACCACCTTCCCCACTTTCCAGTCCTCCGGAAGTTCACCACATTGCAAGGACTGCGAAAAAGTTTTGTTAACAATACTGCAGAATACGCTTCAGTGTTTTTCAGGAATTTCGGACTAATATCATCGATGCCTGGTGAGGAAGAAAGCTTAATTCCAGATATTAATTTGCATATACCGGTCCAATCTAAAATGACAGGATCCATACATGGGTGATCAATCTGAGACACAATAGGAAGGGTAGAGGGAACGTTTATCAAAAAGGACGCTGAAAACACTTCATTCAAAACAGTACAACAGCTTTCCGGAGGAACGACAGATTGATCAGCAGCGAGTAATTCAATCTGCGTAGTGTCATCACCGCGGACGACATTCCAAAATTTGCGCGGATTTGAGGCAAGCATCGATGGCAATATGCGTTCGAAAAATGTGCGTTTGGCGATTGAAAGTGTGTTTGTGTACGCTGCTGCCACGCGATGATAAGCCTCCCATCTTTCTTCGCACGTGGATAACTTGGCCTTCCGAAAGATACGCTTTTTTTTGTTCAGTAATCGCTTCAGTGACGCTGTAAACCAAGGTGCATTGGAGCTGTTTTTTATTCTACGTAGGGGAATAAATCGGTTAGTAAGCTCCAGTATTTTCGATTTTAAAGCAAGCCAGTTTTCTTCTACTGATCTGTCAGAAAATCCAGAAAAGTAATCACTTGTAAATTCTGCCAGTCCTGCGTTAATAGACGCATAGTCCGCTCTTCCGTAGTCCCTAATAAATTTTGTGCTTACTTGCTTGCGAGGGGAATCATTCCGTATATTAAAATGTATGACGGAGTGATCACTCAAGCCAGGAAGCTGAGAAAGTGACTGAACGAGGTCCGGATGTGTGGCAAGTACTAGATCAAGGATACTAGCGCTAGACTGAGTAATATGTGTTGGACTAGTAACTAGCTGACACAAATTAAAATCGGAGCATACTTCAAGAAAGGAAATGCATTCAGCGGAGTTGTCATTTGCAAACGGCAAAGGTACGTTCCAAGTGATGTTAGGAAAGTTGAAGTCGCCTAAAACGAAAGTGGGTGATGAGGGAAACCTGGTGTGCAATTTACTTAGAACATCATGCAAGTCAGATGAAAAGCTACTACATGAATTGGGAGGACGATAACACGCGACAGAAATAATATCTTTGTAGTTGAGGCGGATGTTCACACAAACCAATTCAAGCTACACAAAGAATAGGAACATTAAAGGAAACCAAGCCGTCCGCGACTGCTATCAAAACGCCACCTCCAGGTCGAGTTCCACGGTCACACCTGTAGAATTTGTATTTACGTGCGCAATTCAAAATTTCTTTATCATTGATTTTAGCAGAGAGCCAAGTTTCTGTCAGGATCACCAGATCCGCTGTGCATGTGTCTATCAGACTGGAAAGGGCGTCGCGTTTATTGCTAACGCTCCTTATGTTGCAAAAATGAAAAGAAAAGCTGCGTGCAACGGATTGACTTTCGATATTATCTAGTTATGGTGACAGCGGAGAGGCGCTTGCGCCGGGATTAACAGAGCTAGCCGTGACCGGGGAGAGTGCGCTATCAACATGTACCTCGCAAACGCTGTCCGTGACGGGGCAGTAGATGTAACTTTTCTTGTCGATGACCACTTTGTTGTATTTCATGGAATAATTATGCCCTGTACTTTTCGCGAAATCAAACAGCTTTTTGCGACTAGCTCGCGTGGCCTTACAAAAGTCTTCGCTCATGCTGATTCCCGACCCTTTCAGCTGAGATCTTTGGGCGAATATTGCACCTTTCGTTTTAAATGCTGAAAAGTGGGCTATAATGGGTCTACTTTTGTCCGAAGCGAACGAGCCTAGCCGATGCGCGCGAGAAATTCCATCTTCTGGTAACTGGAACTTGAGATTATCTGATACAACTTGCCGAATTTTTTCTTCGGATTGCGCCCAAGTTTCATCAGCACAATCAGAAATGCCATAAAAGACTAAATTATCTCTCCGCGAGCGATCCTCGTATTCATTTAGTCGTGATTCTAGATTGACAGTTTCGGTGCGAACTGCTGTAGAAACCATTTGTTGTAGGCGAGGTTTGTCTTGCCAATGTTCAAGGTTGACTACTTTTTCTTCTAGCGTTTTTAATCTTGACGTCAAATCAGACACCTTGGAGTCGAGCAGCTTCTGGTTTACTTTAAGCTCATCCATAGATTACAAGAGCTTATCGTGCCGGTCGTCTAGATGCGCGATGAGGCGTTCGATGGCAGACAATACATCAGTATGAAGCTTTTCGCAGGCCTCAGAAGGGCCTGGGTTTAGCTCGACATCTCCGCCCAGAAGAAGCATTTTCGCAACATGAACACAATCAACAACAGTACGGACCAAAGTATGTGGGCATGGGAACAGCAGCAGACAAACGGTGTTCGATCGCTTTGCGAATAGAGATGGAACTGCACCAACCTGGACAAAAAAGCAGGAGTGGTTTTGGTCGACGAACATTGCTGCTGCCATTCCATGCCCAATGAAGGGTGCCGGCTTAGACAAGTCGTTTATATAGGCCAGGTACGGTGTTGTCGATGTCACAGCGGCTGTTTGTTTCAGCGTCGATCCATGGGTTAGGCGAAGTGAGGCCAGCCCTTGGTCTGTGGCAGGAATCGCATCCAGGAACGGACACACATCGGCTGCAGACGCCCCTTCGAATGTTCCAGCGCAGGCAGGAACGCACGTGCCGACGGCGATAATCGTCTGGACAAAAAAGCAGAAGTGGTTTTGGTCGACGAACATTGCTGCTGCCATTCCATGCCCACTGAAGGGTGCCGGCTTAGACAAGTCGTTTAAATAGGCCAGGTACGGTGTTGTCGATGTCACAGCGGCTGTTTGTTCCAGCGTCGATCCATGGGTTAGGCGAAGTGAGGCCAGCCCTTGGTCTGTGGCAGGAATCGCATCCAGGAACGGACACACATCGGCTGCAGACGCCCCTCCGAATGTTCCAGCGCAGGCAGGAACGCACGTGCCGACGGCGAAAATCGTCTGGACAAAAAAGCAGAAGTGGTTTTGGTCGACGAACATTGCTGCTGCCATTCCATGCCCACTTCTTGCGCGCTCCCAAAAACGCCTTCATTGCCTCCACGTAAGGTTCTGCGTGCTGAAGGGTTCGACCGGCAAACCCGCCCTCCGGTTCGTGAACCCTCGGACAACGGTGTCTACCATGAGATTTCCCTCAACCCCAGTGTCAGGGACCCAAATGATGGTGTGTTGAATGTTTGTGTTGTTTGATCCATGCCTGTGTTGTTTTTGTTCGAAGAGGATCCTCGCGGCTTTTCAGCCGATCCTTCCAACTCTGTGGTGTTGAGGTCGCCGCCAGGGGGCGACGCGGGTAGGACGCTCTGCACATGGGCTCCGGCTAAATGTGTGTGTTTCTCCGGAAATTTTCATCACAGCGGCCAACCAACTGTCCAAGCAAGCGCCAAACATCTCCAGGGATTCCCAAGTTCAGGTGTGTGATTTGAACTCTTCCTTTCCTGGATTCCGGCCCGGTTTTGTGCAGCCGCGGAACGCCACCTAGATAAGCCTGACGGCAGCCTCACCAACGCGCCAAGACGGCGAGCCCGGCCTCCCCATGGAGATCCAGGTGGAGGGACGCACCGTCCCAGAACACGAACTTCAGTCCGGCGACTGGATCGCCGCGTTGGGCCGTTCGTACAAGACTCGGGCAGAAAGGCAAGCGATTGCAGCAATTACCCATAAACCGCTTCAAACGCCTGGCACCGCCGGCAACGCTCACCCAAACGGCAGGAACGCCCAGCTCTCCGCCGCGACAAACGCCGCGACAAACGCCGTTGCGGCGCCGCAACGGGCGCCGCCGATCACACGTGCTTCACTCCTCGTCTCCCAGCGCAACAGACGAATACCGCCCCTGCCGTTAGAGGCAATCAGGGTTGTCTTCCGGCCGCGAGGTGAGCTCCTGCTCTCTACCATGACCGAAATCAAACTACGAGCTCTAGTTCAAGCCTAACTAACAAAGCCTCTGCCAGCCGACGCTGTGCTTCGTGTCCACCCAACCAACAATACATTTACCACAGCCACAACGCACACCGAAACCGTTCAACACCTGACAGGAGTCACCCACCTGTCCATCGAAGACACACGGTACGAGTGCACAGCTTATGCGGCACCGCCCCCGGGCGCCACTAGAGGAGTACTGACGAACGCCTACTATCAAGAGACGCCCGAGGAAATCTACAAATATATCGTGCAAGGGAATCCAAACCACACCATCTTGGCTGCACGCAGAATGGGGAAGAGCAACTCCATCCTCATTACATTCGACGCGGACAAGGTCCCCAACGCCATCAACTATATGGGCACCATCTACAGATGCACGCCTTACAGAGGTAGCCCAGACGCCTGCACGAACTGTAGGCAACCGGGCCACCGTTACGACGTCTGTCCCTTACCAAAGACTCATCTATGGCCCAGATGTGGGACACAACATCCCAGTACTGACCCACAGTGCATACCTAAATGTATCCACTGCAACGGCCCGCACCTCACGGGCACAGGACCCTGCAAGGCACGGAACCCAGGCACAAAACGGCGTCAGTACCCTGCGAAGCAAGCCTTCCAACAACTAGACCAGCATCCGTCGTCTTGTCCTGCACTTACCCAGCCACAGCAAGACCTCACGGGGTCCACTGCAAGCAAGCAGGATACATGGACGCAGAAAGTGGCGCAGTCACCGCGAGGCTCTACACCGCCGGCGCACAGCACAATACAGCCAACCTCAACGCCGGAGAATGCAGCACAACGGCAGCTGCAAGAAAAAAACGCCATGCTCCTCCAACGCATCGCATTACTGGAAGCCAAGCTAAGTGCTATCTCTCGGGGACCATCCCCTTCTTCCTCACTTCCTTCCCCCACTTCTAACCCCACTCACGATCCTGTCTCACCAAATCAACAAGACACTAACCCTCAAAGCAATGACCATCCCCCCACCGCACCCATGCATGAGGACCCAGAGCCCGATCTCGAACCGCTACCCTCCCCGAGCAATAGCGCTAGAACAAGCGTAGCTCTCTTGGATGCAGACCTCCAAGCAGTGGCAGATCGCCTTGAAAACATTCTCTGTGCTCGGCTAGAAGCTCGCCTGGTTGAACGTATTGAACACACCATAGTAACTAAGCTAGAAGCAGCGCTTTCGCAAAAAATCGATCAAATGTTCGTCCAAATCTCTACAACCTTCCATAAAGCGCTGGAAGAGCATGCAGAACGCACAGCCCGCAGATTTCAGGAAATAGAAGAGCATCTGGCTGGATTTGACAGTCACCCCTATCGTAAGCGCAAACCAAAGACACCAGAGCATCAGGACCCCCCAACCCCGAATATAAGTCATACTCCTCCCACTTTAACGCAACAGGCACTCCCATCGCTGCCACATGTTGGCGCCCTCTAAACCTTTATGCACGGTCTGGCAGTGGAACTGCCGGGGTTTTGGGAGAAAACGAGGGATCCTTCAACAACTTCTACAACGTGCTTCAGGCCCGGATGTCTTGGCGCTACAGGAACCGATTAATCACATTACCCTGCCGGGATATACGCCTTATTTACCCTCATCGGAAGCACCACACAACGTAGCATTTCTTGTTAAACGTACGTGTCCCGTATTGGTGCACAGCCTCCCCGTTTGCGACATTGACCATATCTGCATTGAGCTTCTACCCAATAACCCAAAATTCCAGTCTCTTTATTCTCAATATTTATAGCTCCCCTAAAAGGGCTCTCCCAAACTTCGACCGGCTTTTCTCACTTGTCAAACAACTTGCGCATAAGCGAGCCTTGCTAATTGTAGGGGACTTCAATGCCCCACACACAGCATGGGGGTACCCTACAGACACTCCAAAAGGCCGCCGAATCTGGCTGTCCGCACAGCAGGAAGGCTTCACACTTCTTACTGATTCCGATCACCCCACTCGTGTGGGAACAAGTGTGAGCAGGGACACCACACCAGATCTCACATTCACACACTGCATTCCTGATGTAAGATGGTGCAACACTAATGAAAATGTAGGCAGCGATCACTACATTATAGAGATTACGCTCCATAGCCAAATTGGCAAACCCTCCCCTAAACACCCAACTATCACGAACTGGGAACCTCTCAGAAAATGCCGAAGCAATCGAACGCACACGTCCATAACGGACATAGAGGCGTGGACCACAAAACTACAACAGGATATAGGAGCAGTTACTCACACTAACCCCCTGGATTGCCCCAGTGAGGCGGTAGACACACGCCTCTTGCGTTTGTGGGAGGCAAAAACGAGCCTTGAGCGCCGCTGGCATGAACAACGGTGGAACCGAACTCTTAAAAGAAGACTTTGTAGACTAAATGCAGAAATAGAGAAGCACGCAACCACTCTGATGAGGCAAAATTGGGAGACCTTATGCACTCGTCTCAATGGAAACATCAGTCTCTCTCAGACATGGCGCCTATTTAGGCATCTTCTAGACCCAACGCAGTCCAAAACTACCCAGAATCATAACCTCACTAAACTCATTCATGGCAGCACAGTTCAACCACAGGACCTCTTACAACAGCTTAAAGACCTCTACCTTCCACCATTCCCTGCCCAAACTCACCCCGACTACGAAGGCGCCCCAAACGCACTCTTAGACCAGCCCATTACAGAAGCTGAGGTAAGGGCAGAACTCCACAAACTGAACACATCCTCCGCTCTGGGACCGGATGGGATCACGAACAGGGCACTACGAAATCTGGACACCCCCTCTATCGAAGTCTTAACAGCCTATTTCAACGAGTGCTGGCAAAACGGTTCCCTACCTCCTCAGTGGAAAACAGCGAAAGTTGTATTTCTGCCCAAGCCAGGCAAGCCGCTTCACCATACTAATCTCCGACCCATCTCTCTTACTCCATGTGTAGGCAAGCTCTTCGAGCATGTCATTCAGACGCGACTCAGCAACTACTTGGAGGATGATGAGCTCCTCCCTAACAGCATGTATGGTTTTAGACTAGGATTCTCAGCGCAGGATGTATTCCTCCAACTACAAGATCAGATACTGGAACCCAAAACAAAGGATACGAAAGCCATATTAGGAGTAGATCTCAATAAGGCCTTTGATCACGTTACCCACGCGGCTATCCTAACGAACCTACAATCCCTCGACGTTGGACAACGCATGTACAACTGCATTCGCGATTTCCTCAGTAATCGCACGGCCCATCTCTCATTCGGCCCGCATTCCTTAAACGACATCAACATCGGCGCACGAGGCACTCCACAGGGAGCGGTCCTCTCCCCGACTCTCTTTAACATAGCCATGATGGGAGTACCTAAATTACTCAAGTCGATACCCAACCTACACTTCAGCTTCTATGCCGATGACATTACACTATGGACATGCCGAGGTAGCGACGCGGAGATAGAACACCGCTTACAAACAGCACTAAATATCATTTGCACGTACGTCCATGATAGAGGGCTCTCATGCTCCCCCACGAAATCGCAACTTTTCATACACAAACCCCACCGAATGTCTGGCACACCACCGAATATTCAGCTCGTTTTGGGCAAGGAACCGATTCCCACAGTGCCAAAGGTTCGCATACTGGGAATGTTTTTCACTACTTCTGGCTCTCACAATGACACGATCCAAGCGCTACAAACGCACACACAACAAGCCACTAGGCTCATCAAACGTGTGGCACACAGAAAATCGGGCCTACGGGAACCAAACACGCTTCGACTAACACAGGCTTACATCACCAGTAGAATAACATATGCACTACCGTATCTGCCCCTCTTAGCGAAAGATAGAGAACGCCTAGACAACCTCATTCGGAGCAGTACGTGCACAGCTTTACGCCTTCCCCCATGCACCTCCACAGAACGCCTTCTTCGACTAGGAATACATAACACTTTCGAGGAACTCTGTGAGGCCACCAAAACGGCACAACTGGCCAGACTCACGCGCACCCCTGCAGGACGAGCTCTGCTGCAGTCTCTTCGCATATCGCCTGTCGGCGTTATACCCGGCACTGACACAATCCCCACTCCCATAAGAGCTGCAGTTCAGATACCTCCCCTCCCTAAACCCATGCACCCGGAGCGCGATAAAAAGCGCAGAGAGGCCCGGGAATTAGCACTACACAGAGCTTACGGAGAGGATCCCAATGTAGCATATACTGATGCCTCGCTCTACGCATCAGGCGCACAGGCAGCTATAGTGGCTTTTCGCAGTGACGGCCGCCCCATCACGGCAGGAACCATTTTTACCTCATCCATAACCACGGCAGAGGAAGCGGCTATCGCTCTAGCCATCTCCTCTTCAGCCGCTACCAAAATTATATCCGATTCGCAAACAGCAATCCTAAATTATAGCACTGGTCGTATCTCTCGGCAAGCCAGCAGCATACTCCGACGCTGGAATCCCTCCAGAACCGTAACGCTCATCGGGGCGCCAGCACATGCCGCACTACCCGGAAACGAGGAGGCGCATGCCCTCGCCCGAGATCTTACCCTCCGGGCGGGTGAGCACACTGCCTCCTCCGTCGAAGGGGAGTGCCTGTTAAATTTCAGTGACATCCTACAACACTATCGTTCCAACAGACAGATATAAGCACCTCCTCACCCTTCGCTATCAACCACGCAATCAACTTTCTGGCGCAGGCTTCAAACTCGCACACTCCCATACCGGATAGTCATGCACGGACGCTTCCCTGACCTATTCTCCTCCTCCTGTCGACTATGTGGCAAACCAGGTGACTTTCTGCATGTTCTGCTCACCTGTTCCACTTACCCGCACCCCCCTCCCCCAGAGGTGGCACTCACTTACTGGGAACAGCTGATATCCAGTTCAGCACTCCAAGACCAACGATTCGCCATCACCAGTGCCTCTAACAGGCTGGCCCTCCAGGGTCTGGCACACCATTTGTAAGGGAGGAACGCACTGTGTGGGCCACTCCCGCAGGCCATGAGGGGGGCTCTGGCCACCACCTGTAATTTGTCATGGCCAATAAAGTTTACACCACCACCACCCTTCCAACTCTGTATGCCCTCGCTGCAGCCTGAGAATCCGTCGCTATCCAGTAACTCAGTCCCTGAGATTATCGTGATACCTAAACCAGGGAAAACACCCAGTTTAGAGAACCTTAGGACCATATCACTAACTTCATGCCTTGGTAAACTCTACGAGAAAGTGGTCAAGACTAGACTGAGCAACTACATGGAGGACAACGGTCTGTTTCCGGATACCATGATCGGGTTCAGAACGGGGCTGTCGACGCGAGACGTGATGCTCCAGTTAAGAGACACGGTACTAAAACAAATATCGGGAACTTGCGAAGGCGTAATCTTGGCTGTAGACCTCAAGGGGGCCTTCGACAACATCAGCCACAACGCCATTCTCGCAGAACTCTCGACAGAAAAATGTGGAGAGACGATCTTCGCATACGTAAAGGCCTTCCTGTCTAACAGAACAGCCACGATCGGCATCAACAACATTAGGTCAGAAAAGAAGATAACGCCAAACAGAGGGGCACCACAACGATCCATCATTTCACCTTTGCTCTTTAGCATAGGAATTATTGGATTAACTAGGCGACTGAAAAACATCAAAGATGTAGAACATTCAATTTATGCGGTCGACATAACAGTGTGGACGACAAAAGGATCGAGGGGAAACAAGCAAGAAATACTGCAAAGAGCGGCCGATGAGATTGCTCAATTTGCTTTATTTAGCGGGATGCAGTGCTCCCCAGAAAAATCAAAATTTATTAGACTTCACAAAAACAAAGAGGGCAGGGGAACGATAGAATTAGAGATAGATGGACAACCCGTAAGAAGGAAAAATGAGCTTCGCATCTTGAGAATGTGGCAGCAGGAGAAAGGCAAACGCTACTTTACCGTCCAGCTCTTGGAACGCTCCACGAAACAGATATGCAGGATGTTAAGCCGGATTACGAACAAGAGAAGAGAGGTGAAGGAGCGAGATTCGTTACGGATCACTTCTGCGCTCATCATACCGAGGATGCTGTACGCGCTTCTGTACCTACAACCTAACGAAGGGGAAAAGAACAAAATGGAAACATGCATCAGAAGGTATAGGGTAAGTGTGTGTTCACTCCCATCTAGCTAAGACCCGAGGGACAAGTACAGCGTTCTCCCTCGGTCAGCTCCCTCGTATTTCTCGCTCATCTGCAGCTGCACCACCCCTGAGCCCTGTAATCAGTGTGGTCAAGTGGGCGAATGAAGTTAGGAAGTGCGTAAGCGCAGCCGCAGCTTGCCAGGACAGTGTTCATTTCGATGTTTTACGCAAGCCATTTTGTGGACCTAGCGTCCGCGGCGCCGCTTGGTCCACAATTACCCCCAGTTGCCAAATCAGGTGACTGATATTCCCTATATAACCACCGGCTCATTAAATGCACAAGTTGCAAAATACTCGACTATGAGTTTTTAAGCGCAGTCTTCTCCATCCAACTGAACATCGACCTGAACCGTCTCACCGGAAACCCTTCATGATTTAACTCAACGATCGAAGACCGAGAACCGATCCATAATTTTTATGGACTTTTTTAGTGTTTGGTCGGGCTTCCCACATCAGATTGCCGTACAATGACCACGTACTTCAAGGAAGGAAAGGAAAAGGGGCCTGCTTTACCCAAAAACCGGCACAAGCGCACCGATTCACCTACCGTATTTGTCTCACCGACCGAAGACTAAGTGCCTAAAGTTATTAGACTTCGCTGTACACAACGCGGCCAATCTGAGTCCCACACTTCTGCAGCACACGGACTCAACATAAGCTGGCCTTCACAGTGGAATTAATTCTAATAATATTTTTAGCTATTCACTATTTCCACGAGTTATGGGGGAATAGAACTGTTTAAAACATGCACATATTACGCAGCCTGATCACAGTCATCATCAGCCTGCCTACGCCCAGTGCTGGATAAAGGCCTTTCACATGTCTGTCCATTTAACCCTGTCCTTTACAAACTGCGGCCACTGTATCCCCGCAAGCTTCTCAATCTCATCCACCCACCTAACTTTCTGCTGTCCCCTACCACTCCTCGGATAATTCAGGAATTCATTAGAATCATGTAGAAATAATTTCGAGGAAACTGCTGCGACTGCTACTTATTTTTTGCTTAGCACCTAGTTTTCTGAACATCCGTAGTGTTTTATGCATTGTAAACGCTTGTTGTTCACTGTTTTTTCGTGGTTTGCCATATGAAATGTGACTGCCATTGTACTCTGTTTTTCTTTTATGTGACCACGTGTCTAGTCCAGTGATAATCTCTTCGGGATTGGCAGCGTTTTCGAATAAATAAATGTGGCACAAGCCCTCGTAACTAGCGGGGTGTGAAGGTGTCAGCAGTTTCTAAATTGAATAAAGTAAAGCCGGAAAGGCGCAGCAGGGGCAGAATGCCGCTGAAAGTGCTTCACTGTCTGGCGACGTAACCATGACAGAGGAAAATAAACGAGATGCAAATAGGTAAGATAGGTTGGCCAGTGAAAGGAAAGAAAATAACAGTGCCCAGAAAAAAAAGATGAACTGCAGGAAATGATGATACAATAAACATGCACAAAATTCTCATTATGCATAGAAATCAAAATATCACCCCGGCCGCGAGGTCGAATATCGGTGGAGGCTGAATTTTAGCCGCCCGTGTACTGTGCGATGTGAGTGCACGAGAACACTAGGTGGTCGAAATTTCCGGAGCCCTTCACTATGGCTTCCCTCATGACCTGAGTCACTTTGAGACGTTAACCCCCTCCCAGTCACACAAAATGCCACCTTCCATGAAGCTTTTTACTATGTTTCCATAAATGGTACACTTCAAATTAGGGTTCATATCTGTTCCAGGGGGCGCGAACAAAAGGCGATCAATTTTAAGTATTTTCTCTTAGCTTACATTCGATGCACATTTCACTGCGGCTGTTCACACAACCATATACAAGTAACAGAGAGTAGTTTTCGTCCAAGTCCTAACTTCCGACGAAACGGTGAACCTCGGGACGAGCAACTGCCAACACAACACGGCTGAGAAGGAAGCACAGCTGGGTCCCTTGATCGTGTTCTGGCTAGTTTATGGCACTCTTTATCGCTCTTTGTGCACCTCTTGGCCTTCTGATCTCTACGAATGCTCCGTAAGCGTTGCACTCTACCACCGTCCCAGGTAGATGTAACCAAGTTTTTTTTTTAAAAAGCGTGTTCTAGGCGAAGGAAACCGAGTGTTGTTGGGAGCCTCATGGCGTAGTCTGACGTATTTTTGTCGTTATGAAAAGTTAGCCAATCGGATTTGCGCAAGAAATGCCCATTCAGAAGTTGTAGTTCGTTCAGAAACACAGCAGAATGAACTGCTTGCAGGGAGGTAATATTCGCGTAGATTTTATTGACATAGGCAGAAAGCACGCAGAATGCGAAAACTGCGCCGCCATAGCAACCAAAGGAGGGAGAATGGTAGAGGTAAATGCATGCATCGAGAATACAGGGTGTTTCACCTAAGACTTTCTGCAATTTTTAAAAATAAGCTATTTGAATTAGATGCGCGCTTTTTCTGGCATAGCGTTGTCAGTGGTTTAGTACATCATAATGCAGCTAAGATGTGCTAACTAGCAGGCTTGTTAACCAATATTTAATAGTTAACTTTTAAACTATTACCGTTGGGCTCCTTAATTATTGAAAGGCATGTAGCCCACCGTAGGTGATTTCCATATCCGTTTTTAGAATTTCGAGAATGCGATTATCCTCGGCGCTGTAGCCCAACAAATTTTGGCTATTTCGACGAGTTACGTGCACTGCAGAGGTAGCTTTGCCTGCAAGCTTCTCAAACCGCATGTATTTTGGAGCGATGTAGGCGAAATTTGTTGGGCCACAGCGCCGAGGATAATCGCGTTCTCGAAATTCTAAAAACGGATATGGACATTACTTACAGTGGGCTGCATGCCTCTCAATAATTAAGGAGCCCAACGATAATAGTTTAAAAGTTAACTATTAAATATTGGTTAACAAGCCTGCTAGTTAGCACGTGTTAGCTGCATTATGATGTACTAAACCACTGACAATGCTATGCCAGAAAAAGCGCGCATCTAATTCAAATAGCTTATTTTTAAAAATTGCAGAAAGTCTTAGGTGAAACACCCTGTATAACGGGCACAGAATAAATGCTGTGCTCTCGATAGCGACACAATTTACAAAGAACGTTAAACACGTCATTATTGATTAGAAGTTCACATAGAATTGTCCTGGTGAAATTGAATTGGTTTAGATATTCACTTGGTTCGTTCTTCTTTCTTTGTATAGTGTCTACGAGCTCTGCATTTCTCACCGTACACTGCTTTAGTCACCCGTTCGATTAACGAGGATCCTACCTTGCTTTTTTTTTCAGCGGGCGCTGAGTAAGTATAACTGTCTTTCAGCAAAATATTTTCAAGGCGCACATCCAGGCGCATCTGTGTCTATCGCCCCTTAAGTTGTGATTGGTTAATGTTTTCGTAAATAGCTGGTCCTTAGAAGGGGTTAGTTGAACTATATTGCGCTCTTTACGGAGAGCTATGGTACCTGTGCAGTCGTCGTATCTTCCAGTACTCTGACAAACCGTTCTAATACACCCTGGTTACGCAATGCCTGCATAACTTCTGAGATTTTCACCGTGGTAAATACTTTCTGCTAATCAATCAAGGTTACATATAACATGGTTATATTCTGCGCATTTCTCTATTACCTAGCTGAGAGTGCGAATCTGGTCTGCCTGATAATTTGGTTGAGTGAAGTCTAAGGTTGGCTTGATTCTGTTTTCGACTACCTTATTAAATACCTTGCAGTCAGCGGACAGTAGGCTGACCGGTTCGTAATTTTTGAAGTTATCGACATATTTCTTGTATATGAAGGTAAAGTTAACGTTTTTCCCAGCTTCTGGTACGCGCGAAGTAAGAAGGCATTGCGTATCCAGAGTGGCACACAATCTCGCCACCGTCCTTCAAGAGATCTGCTGTTACTTATCCGCACCAGCTGCTTTCCCCCTTTACATTGCTCCTAAGGCTGTCTTCACTTCCGCTTTCGCTACTGGTGGGATTTCTCATTGTTGTGGACTACTGCCTTTCTCTAACGCTCTGGTTACACTGGCTACTATATAGATTTGTGTAGAACTATTCGGTTACTTTAACTATCTTACCCATAGCACTAATGATATCGCCCGATGTCGTAGCGCAAACATCTGGATTTAATTGTCTATTTCATTCTTCAGTGCTTTTTGGCTCCTTCCATTCTTTCTACCATGCTGGATTCTCTCCGTATTAATCTGCTTATGTCGGCTACCTTGCTCTTATTTATTAACGTTGATACCACCGCCAGTTCTTTTCTGGCTGTAGGGTTAGACGGTTTCGAACTTTGGCGTTTCTTGAACAGCTCTTTCGTCCTCTGAGATAGCTTGCCGGTATTCTGTCGAACCATCTTACCGCCTACTTCTGCTGCCTACTCCGCAATGATAGCTGTGAGATTATCGCTCTTTGTTTGAACATTTGTGATAGCCTTCCTTAGTAAGCGCGGCAGGGCTTCAGGCAGAGAGACACGATCTCACCAATGCTTTTTACCGCCTGTTTACAGGTGTTCCGAGGCCTGGATTGAGAGCAGTTTTATAGAGAATAGCAAAGCAATTTGCGATTCGCTGATGAAAGCATGATCCATGAGTTAGACAGGCAGAGCAGCACGGTGGCTCTAGAAATTAATATGAAAAAATCCCGGCCACGGCGGCTGAATTTCGATGAAGGCGAAATTCTGTAGTCCTGTGTGCTGTGCGATGTCAGTGCATAATAAAGAACCCCAGGTGGATGAAATTTCGGGAGCCCTTCACTACGGCGTCCATCATAGCCCGAGTTGCTTTGGATCATGAGAAGGAAATAACTGGAGTAATGAGAATTTGATCGAGCGTAAATGAATGGCCGTTTATAAATACCCCTTAAAAGAAAAATATGCTGCTTTATATGACAGGTGCTCACCCATGGGTACAAAAGTGAAGGCCAACGAAAAGTGTTCAGCCTAAGTTAAGGAGAACGCAGCGAGTTACTGAAGGAAAAATGAAAAGTGTGCTGTTAAAACTCCATAATCGGGAAGAGTGGGTGAGGGAAGAAAAGAGGGTCATGACATCCTAGTCGAAATCAAGAGGGAGAAATTGGCTTGGACAGCGCGTGTAATCCGAAGGCGAGATAACCGCAGGTGCTCAAGGGTAGCGGAGTAGATTCCAAGGAAAGGTAAGTTAGGATACTGTAGAATGCTAGGTGGGCTAATGAGATCAAGAAGACTGCGACGATAGGGTGGCCGCGGCTGGCAAAGGGCATGCTTAATTGAAAAGACATGGCAGAGACACTTGCCCTGCAGTGGTGGGTAGTCAGGCTGGTGATGATAAAATAGCTGGCATTGGGGGCAGTTTTGTCCGCAACACAATTATTCTGTATTAGTCACTCCTTGACAGAACATACTCGACATATTACACCTATATCAGTCTGGCTTTTCCACACGATGGGGTGCCCTCTGGGGAAGTCGTAAGAATTCGTTTGCGACGCACAATGCTGTCAGTTCAAAAGCACGTGGTCGACGTGTGCGATCTGCTTCCACAAGACGCCACCTGCACATAGGAAGAGGAAGTGGCAGGTGCCGGATTGACAGCTGCCGTCATCCTCAGCTTGCACCTGTCACCGGTATGAACTTCGCATGCACACCATTGCCTGGCGGTTTATTTTTAACCCGTGGAACTCGGGAAACTGCAAACGAGGAGGTCTATAACCGTAGAGCAGTGGTGTAAAAAAAGCACCTTCTGCCTTTGCAGGGGTGCACGGGCTGAAGGCAGGGGCATCGTGCCACTAATCATCGGAGGCGTTGTCGTGCTAGCTCTCCTGGGAGGCATTGGAGCCTTTGTGTTACTAGAACGCAACAAAGTAGACGGTGAGTACCCCATCTCGTTAAGTTGAGCGATTGAGCTAGGAATCTTTTAAATTTGACTTCTTAAAGTGCTTCGTCTCGTTTTATGCACCGAATGTTTTCGCGTAGCACTGGAACCGTGTGGTTGCATTGGAAACTTGGCTTAGCGAAAACTCTTTTCGTGAAATTTCTACCTAAAGCACCCGGTCTGTGGTCTGCTAAAAAGGGGGAGGTAAGGATGGGAAACATGACCCTGTCGCAACGCCATATAACGGACGCTCAACGAAGCTCCAACAAAACACCCATCGGCCTTATTTTAATATCTTAATATCGTATTTCAATAATAAGATATCGCCTATTGCATAGCATCCCCGAGATGGTGTAAAATAGTAATATAAGATGAATAACTAATAATGTTACAATAAAGCAGTGGCCTATCCTGTGTACTGTCACGGACTTGCGGTGGTGCACTAGGTTCGATGCCCGGAATAACTGTGCAGCTAGAAACTACGTGAGACACTTGTACAGCTTCCTCTCCGCCATAGAGCTGCGCTTGAGTCAGAGCTAATGAGCAATTATTCCTTTACTCGAATCGGTTTTTATTACACTGATAATTAAGTAGCGACCATTGTGCGGGAAAAACTGTGCCACAGATAAAAGCGATTTCCCATGAGTGGAATCGAACACCTAATTGCCAGAGCCATAGCCTCCCAAGTTTATCAGTTCTATTAAATAACGCGTGTTATGTTTATCACAAGGTCACGTTTTGCTTAGAGATTTTTTTTTCTGCAATGATTGCTTGTGTTTCCTTTTTGCGTGGATCACGGTGCGGATATGAGTGCTGCACGTATCTATGAATAAATAGTTGATGGTCACAGCATAAGTCCTGACCGCCTTTCTTTTCGTTCTCCATTTTTCACCGTCCCCCTTGTGGCATTTCTCTGGGACTCTCGAGTGGACTGCTGCGCAGTGCATCAGTAACGCCGGCCCTTTGTTTTCAGGTTCACAACAGCTTGCTTATGCCTATATGCATAGCATGCTTGCCTTTTATTTCATACCAAGCGCTCTTTGCACCGATTCGCGTGAAAGCTTGTTAAATCGCGTTCCGTGTCACAATACAGCTGGCAGACAATGCGCATCGCTACTTCTACTTGACGATGCACTGCGTTTGTTAGCAAGCAGAGCGCGCACATCTGTATACCCATAAGCCGTAAGGCGTAGGGCATTGCAATCTGGTCGCCCTGACTCAATGTAACCAGAGGCCGATAGCAGCTGACGCTGACACGCTGTAAGATCGCGTGTATTGCCGCAGTCCATGCCCGCCACTCATGTATACCCGTAAAGGGCCTTTAGGTATCAATAAATAAACGAATACTATCACGCCGCTCAAACCCTCTTAATCCAGTGTGCCAAGAAACCGGCAACGAACCATTGAACGGAGGCTGACCACCAGATTTTTGGCGGAAAGCATAATCTCGCCTAAAAATAATTAGCGTCTTCACCTTCATTGTTTCCGTCCTTCGTACATGCGCACAGAGATTGCCATGCTGCATTGCATATTTCCCCTTTTTCAGTTGTATCTACTGACTCGACTGCTGCCCGACCAGAAAAAGAAGATCCAGAAAATTCAGGTAAGGTGACCCATTACTCTCATGGCTTCTCCATTTACTGAGTGATAATGAGCCAGAACGTCCAGTTCTCTAGTCGTTGCTTTGTTCGTGCCTGGGCATTTGGCTTGCAGTGCCGCTCTCCGCGAGTATCACTGAGAAATTGAGAATTCCGTGCATGTCTAAGTTAACATGCTCGTGGAATCATTCGTTCTACCACTTAGGTGAAACCGCCATGGCTGCAGTTTGGTAGCTTTGTCTCAACCATTTGGTTACCGTTCCATTCGGTGCAAGATCGACTGGAACCTCTTCGCTCCTTTTGAATATGCTGCCGCAAGGACCCCCTCTATACCGGTTCGGGACAAGCTGGTCCAGATGTGTGCACAGTGCTCGCACGCTCAAGATGGCCGGCTTTGTGCAGCAAGCAGTGAGCATTTGGCGAGGTTCTTCAAAATCCCTGCCCAGTCTTCTCGAGTGGAGTCAAAGCATCTATTGCCACCTGTTTTTTAAGCAAGAGCTTCCATGGAAGTTTCCGTAAATGTATACGCCCACGCTGGACAAGGTGTGTAACTGTTGTGTTCAGAAGGCTGGCTAAGCAGCCATTCTTCCGCTACGTCTTCATACGCATCCTAAGGTCTAGACGCTCTTCAACTGCTTGTCAGCGCCTGTCGACGTACCCCCACCAGCCGGGAAATCATCGCCACAGTCTGCGTCTGACCCATTTGGTAGTTCCGTAATATTCTCGCCAATATGCATTGAATCGATTACACGCGTAGTTCTTCCTAGTTTGAGAGCCACAACTCCTCATTTGAAATTCTTGTTTTGGTAGTGATCCTGGTGTGGCGCTGACGTTCGCCTGCTCCGCGATGGCTTACAATCATGAACAGATAAATGGAGCCCAACAGCCAGAGCGTTGCTCATGCCCTTCTTGTGTCGATTGACATTGTACTTATGTGTCGTTTGATCTGTGTGTGTTATTTGTTCGGCCCTGCGGTCCGACTGATCTTTCGTCTCCTCTTCCACACAGATTCAACAGTAAACACAGATGGAGGTAAGATGGCCCACTACCACTACCTTTAGGACGCGTTTGATGAGTGAAACGAAAGTGCGAGGTATATTCAGCTCCAATTCCGCTAGTCATTCTGTTGCTGAACAAAATTTCGTGCACTCAGGTAGGTCAAAGCTCAAATTCAGACATTTCTGGAACGTTTATTAGTGGCTTGTTCACCTAGGCTGCAAAGACTGTCGGCACTTATGGACGCAGTACGTGGCGGATAATATGATGGACAGGTCTCGAATTAGCTTTCACTTTATCAGCAAGCGTAAGAAATAAGGAAGGCGCCGGTAAAAGAGTTAGCGGTAAGTGGGAAAGTGGACGAATGCTGTGGAACATATAAACCAAGGATAACGACTCAATGTCCAAGCAATGAATTATAATCTCAACGCAGTCATTACACTGTGCGAAGTAAAAGTAGGCGGTAGGATAGACAGGATACCGGGAGGCTCTCTCAGGGGTCGAACGATGTAATAAATGAGGGCAGGCCGAGCTATCAAAGTTAATAAGTATTAGATAACTGACATAAGTAGAATATGAAATGAATCTCGCATGACCTAAAGAAGAGATGGCCTGGAAGCAGTTAGTTGGAAAGTAGGCATAGGTAAAAATGTGATGTATTAACTACTACGCAAGCAGGGCAATGTCATTGTCCAATTTGCCCCAGGAGTTCTACACAGCTATATACAGCAGCCGAGGTATAGAAAAGGATGTGAGAAGTAGTAGTGAAGATAAATTGGACAATCTCTCTAAAAGAGGAGGAAGTAAAGAAAGAATCAGAATCCGTATGGATATGGGAAAACTGCTGGTGATAATGATTTGACAGATCAATTGAAGGACGGCGAGTAGATTCTCCTGGAAAAACTGGCCAACCTATATACGAAACGTTAAGGCCTTGAGCGCAGCGAATTATTATCAGGGCGTTAACATTATCTTTATCCAGTTCATACAAGGTATTTGCAAAGGGAGTTTCTAATAGAATAATTACAACATCAGGCTTCAGTCACGTTACCAGGGATACTTACGGAACGTATACACCATATTTACACTCTCAGTGAAGTCGTAGAGAAATGTGCAGAATTTAACCAACCACTATATGCCGTCAGAAATCAGAGTATTTCATTTAGTCGAACCCTGACCAGAAATCTATGGAAACTACAATAAGCAATAAAACCCATTATGAAAGGGTGTAACGCAGGGATACATGATCTCTCCAGGGCTGTTCACAGCTTGTCTACAAGAGGTAACGAGAGAAGAGGGCCCCGATTTCGAGAAGAAAATCGCCGTCTCAGCCAACTTTTCGTTATAGAGAAAGGGGAGGGGCATAACTGCTCACTCTGTCGCTGCATGCCTCAACAGCGCAGTGACAGAACAAAATGTGCCTGTGGCTCAACTCAGCAAGCACAGCCAGGACATCGTGAGCGAAAGCTGTTGTGCATGGTTAGGTATAGTTTAGCGTTGGTTCATCTTTATTTTTTTCAAGATTTCATCGAGAGCATATTCTTGCCGCGAGATCAAATCACGCAATATAGCACGTGCCACAAGTGCAAGAACGAGCGTCCAGAGCGGCGGTCGGCGCAGCGATGGACTTGACTGCCAAGAGCAAGAGCGAATTACGTGACACATCACATGCCACAAGTGGAGAGGAGGAGCTGCCGAGCAGCAGCCAGTGGCGGACGTGACTGCCAAGCGCGCAGCTATGGCGTTAGAAGATTGAAGCGCCTTCCAAGCACGATTTTGCACATGCGGCGCGCCTCCCGTTCGAGATCCTGCTTCAGGCTCGTCATGGGAAGAGTAGACCTTTCCTCTTTTAAATACAACCACTAGCTGGCAACTGAAGCTTTAATCGGCGCTCGTGTTTCTTGCCGAAGCGTACGTGTCCGGACATCCCAATAGGCCTATATTAGATTAAAAAGACAGTACATTGCCCTCTAGTGCCCTTTCGTTCTCTTCATGCTTTGAAGAGAGAATTCGTTTCCGTTGTGAGCCGTAAGGTTTTGCTATTTTATTGATTAAAATCAGCCCCAGTCCATGGCCTTCATGCCCTTCTCCTAAAAGCGAGTGTGTTAGAGCACAGGTTACTCACTTTAAACTCCTTAAGGGGATAATTCGTGGATAGAGAGCACGCACAGTGCGAGCGAGTTATGCGCCTCTCCTTTCCACAAAACCAAGAGAGGTTTTAGATCTCGAATAATTTCACTAGTAACTGGAAAGTAATTTCTTCGTTCAAGCGGGCCTTTGATTACGAACAGTTAGAGATTTGATGTCTATGGGTTAGTAATATACGATTCCCTGATGGCATTGCATTGACTCAGGGAATGAATAACAAAGGGTGGTCAATGAAGAGGCAGCTAAAGACTTACAGTGGGTCTAAGAAGCAATATGCAAAAAACTAAGGTTTATTTTCGACGACCTCGGAAAGCAACGGCAATTTACGACTGGTAGCGAGGAGCTGGAAGATGCATCAACTTAGATTCGATTAACGAGTGAGCAGAACGTAGGCAGGCATTCTCAATTTATGAATGGCAGTTTGCCAATAATCCCCCACACAAAGTATGCAACCGCTGTATGAGGTTAAATTCAGGACAACGCCGAGCGCAATGGAAAGGAAAATGATACGTACATCTTTGAGAGGAAGAGAACAGAGTGGGTTAGACAACAAACGCGTCAGGACAAACTGGCGTTGGTTTCATGTTTAGCGCCATATAATATATAGTTTAAATAGTTAACTTGTATAGTTGGGGTAATTTTTAGAGGTAACATTTCTTCCCGGTAAGCTGAACAATTTCCATGAAAAGCTGTCAGTACCGCCTGTATTCTGCTGACAGAGGCTCTTTTTCTCTGCAAGCGGTGCTTATAGTATATACTACAAAGGGTCACAAAATGAAATACACTGGTTGCTACCGGCGGCTGTTTGAAAAGCTAACTGCACTGACCTCAAGGGAACTAGATCTGGATGCCTGAAGCAAGGTTATGGTGCCATTCACTTCCATGCTGCCAACACGAACTCCTTTTCCGTACTGATTCAATTCCAGCGATATCTTCTACAAACACCGATGTAGTCGAAAAGAGCTGCATGACTGATTTTCACCGATATTTAAGTGGGTCATCGTCAGTCTCCATTAACCGAAAAAGTCATGCTTTTACGTTAAAATAAAAAAATAGGAGAATGTTAGCTTGCAATTCGTCGTGGCTTTCGGTATGGAAAACGGCGCAGTGTGCTGTTCGCGTTAGCGCGCTTGCTACTTCACTATGGCGCCTCGTATACCAGACCAATCCCAAATAGCCCAAACTGGAATGTCCGACAAATCAAGTTATGTGTTCTTCTGTCTTTTTTCTCGTAACAGAGGGAATTTCTTTCCGGCAGACACAATCATATAATCTGTGCCCTGAAGATACTCATCACCGCGCCCCGTTGACGCCTGTTTTCGCATCCAATGCCTCCTCTACTTCAATTTTAGAAACATTTCTCGTGCTTACATAGGCTTCTTTCACTACAAACGTTGTGTATATATGCAACAAAGGGTCAGAAAATGAAATAAATGTGTATGTGACGTCAAATAAGAAAAGGGGCCGCTTAACTTCACTCTAACAGCTGGCACAGCTGCCAATTGTTTTTCGCCAAAAAATTGGAGGGGCCGGTTTAGCATTGTCAAGCCTGAAACACTGAGCGAACACAACGTAGACCAAACATTGATAAACTCAATTTTTCAAATTTTTGGGTGTGGGCCAAACACATTTTTAGAGGTGCGCAAAGTTTGTATTCAGACTAGGACAAGCCAGTCTTCCAGTGAAATTCGACAAAGATCGGCAGTCAAATTTTCGGGTATCGTAACCATATTTGGGACACGTCTCATGTGCCGTACAATATGTTGTTATCGTTACCCTGCAGGGCTATCCCAATTTCAGCTTTGTTTGGTGTCTCACGTGTCTTTATATCTGCCAAGGTCATTCGAAGGTCGAATTTTGGGTTGTCGAAACCATTTTGGGGACATGTCTCATGTGCCATACCAATTCTTGCCGCTCTTACCCTGCAGGGCCATCCCCAAAATTGACCTTTGCGCGGTCCATTGCCATGCGCACCCATTCCGTTACCAATTTTGGCTGAGGCTTCATCTCCTTGGCGTGAGACATCGTCGAAATTGTTGAGGGTAGGCTAGAAGTGCTGGAATGGTAGAGGGAGCACTCTTCCTATCGCTTATGGAGCGGTGACAGCTCGCAAACGGGATGTAAGAGCAATAAGGGAAGGTTTGATTTGCCGGCACCAACTAGTGACGCTAGCATGGATACCTTAAGTCACACGTTGGATTTCGAGGGAAAATTTTTCGCATGCTCACTATCACTTTCTCATGGGCCCCCAAATTCTATGCTTACCTGGCGGAGAAGGCTTCGCAACCATCACACCGAGTCCCTTGGCGAAGCAGCTCCTACTGGCTGGCAGTGGTAACGTGTTTCGCTGTTATTGGCTCGACCGCTTTGTGCTCGCAGCCAAATTTTTGAACGTCTAAGCAGTTTATTGCGCTCTCCACTTCACAGCCATCCATAGCGCCTTGTTCAGTTGTAAGCTGTTTTCTCGCATACGCGGTCGCTCGCTGTCCATACGACGTCCTGAGGCGATGCCTCCTGCCGCCTCCAAGACTGCGGTCATACAGAATTTTTGCCTCAAAGCCTCGGTAAAGGAAGGCGAAAAAAACAAAGCTGGAAAAATTCATAAATCGAAAGTATCCGACTCGCCGTCGTGCTTGGAAACACTGCAGCTTAGCAATTTTCTGGATTTAAGTTCCTTTGTTTCCGATCAGGTGAGCTTGGACAGTCTCTTCTGAGAAAACTGACAGATGATGCAATCTGGTTAGCCCAAATGGGAATTATGCGCGCTGACAATTCGGCTTCGGTTCCGGTCTGTTGTTAACGTCAAGCGAACTTCGACTGTCAGTGATGTCGAACTTTTGCTCCGCCTTAGTGGTGTGACTGCATAGTGTTAATGGGGTAATGCCCATATATGCAGGACTGGTCACACACTACTTAACATTTATAGACCGCTGGGAGTCTTCATACCACCCCTGGCCCAGTGGTGAAGTGATTAAAAACGATGCGGCAATGCCGAGCAGAGACAAGTGCTGTCATGGGTGGGGCAAGTCGGCCACCTACGTAGGGTTATCCGCAGCCTGATGGTCAGTCGGACAGTTTAGATAACGGCTGTGTGGACGAATAAAACTAGTGGTAACGCACTAGAACAAAACGTTGTTCTCAGCCTCTCACTAAAATTTTCTATGCGGCAGGCGCGAGCACTGCGACCCTTTACAAGTACTACAGGGCACACGAGCAGCGTTAAATGTCACAGCTGCTTTCGCAGCTATGAAATCGGCGGCTGGTGGCGCGGCGATTAGTTGCGGCGTGCTCTCAAAGGGTATCCTCGATTTAGGCCCCGCGTACACATTTGGAATGCTGGAACTAGAGCAATATGATGAAACCATGCTCTCTGCAGACAAGCTCCGGGAAAACTCAATAGTATTATCTCCATTGCCGCCTGTCCTAGAGCTTGGCTTGTCTGGGGCGAAATTTTTTGAAAAAGACCGCGAACCCATCTTCTGTAACGAAAACGCCTTGTGCCATGGCGCTCTTTCGTCGTTTGATTAGGGCTACTTAGTCTGTACCCATGAAGCCTTGCAGTCGCCCTTTCTCGCAAACAGATAAAAACCTGCAGCATTTTGATGAAAGATTTCACAGCAGTGTTCTCTGCCTCAGCTCTTCAACGACACAGATTGTTCAGTTGTAATCTTCGATTATCCTCTTTTTTCCCGTGTTTGAGCGAGGGAGAAAGGCTAGCGGGAGCTTCAGTGATTAAAACGATAAAGGCAAAGTCTGAGAAAATAGTATGAATGCTTCTCTAGCTCAGCCCTCCTGTTGCCATTGAGTACGCGTTCCACGCAGGCATGACCTACTTCGGCAGGAAATTAGGAACTCTTGTTAAGTCTCCGGAGGCCCCAACAGGCAAAGTAAATGGAACGGTATACGCTGCGACAAAAACGGAAATCTACATCGTTGGCTTCGTTTTCGATGGAACCCCAAACGGTAAGTGTTAACCAGCATTTCACTGGGAGTGAGAAAAATATATTGTTTACCTCGAAATGATTCCACATTTCCAAAATGTGCATCTCCGCTCTAAGATTGTAGTCTCTGCGGAGTAGAAATGTCGCCGCGTACGTGAAAGCGCAAATTGACCGCGATAAAACTCTTACTTATCATCGCGTTGCAAAATGTTTTAGGTTGAATTTATCGCCGGCGGCTCCTGTTGAATGCTGATCCTGCCAAGCAAATCTGCAGGCATAATTAAGTGCGTTCGCTCAATTCAGCAATTTTAGTTACGTGTTCTACACTGCTGGCTGCGTGTGAATCATTGTTGTACCATAAGCGCGTCTTCATGACGCCATTTAAATGTCCTCTTATTGACCCTCCACCCTTTCCAAGTGCATACAGTGCAGCCTGAATTCCTGAAAAGCGGCTTAAATATAGCCTATGCAGAGGCGATATTTGTGAAGTCTGCTGCCGCTGCTTAGAACTTAATGGCGCGCTGTGATTACGGCCCTCTTGCTGAAGTATGTCCTGCTCATTGTTTTCACGCAGTAACAAGACCCTGAATAAGATCGAGAAAGGCTTATTTTAAAACATTTTTTTTGCAGCAATTGAGAAACTGCTTACATTTGGCCTATGTCCTTAGATACCTTTCACGCAAGCATCGCTCACCCGCCGCGGTGCCTCAGTGGTTTACACGCTCGGCTACGGAGCCGGAGGTCCCCCGGTTCAAAACCGGCCTCCCCGGCTGAGTTTCGATGCAGGCGAAACGCACAGACGCCCGTTTGCTTTGGGATGTCAGTGCACATTGATGATCCCAAGGTGGCCTAAATTATGCGGTCGAAATTTTTTTTTGACTTCCACCTCCCTCCCTTCCCTTACAGCGTGGTTCACGTGTCCATCCAAATGTGGAACAGTTACTACGCCGTTTCCTTTCCTCAGAAAACAATTTTCATTTCTTCAGACCACTTCCTTGGCGCCGCAGCACTTTGCACCCTTCCATCCTTTTTTTTTTAAATTGACCCTAACATTCTCTGGCAGGGATTTCGATTGTAGCCGGCGTCGCCGACTTCATGAAAAAAATTGTACGCCGGGAATGGTACAATTTTTATAGCCATCCTTCCTTAATGAAAGGCTTACTCCTTTAATGGAAGTAAAAGTGTAGGAATTTTATATTAAAAGTACTTGAGAAAGGTTTCTTCATTCTGTGCTAATTCTGTTCCCTATCAAGTCATTAATAATTTCCTTCAGAACTAATATTGTACCAAAAAATGTTTGGAAAAGGAAAATCACGTTAATGATAACCCGTAGCCACCTCAAGGTGTTTTTGTTCGGCCCTCCTCCTGAGCCAGTTGGGTATGACTGAAAAGTGCAATTGTTTAGTGTTGATGTTGCCAATGTTACCAAGTTGACTTGAGAACTACCTGGGTAACATATTTTTGGCAGATGCACATTGCGAGGGGTGTTTAGTGTTCATGTTGCTAACTTTATTGCCTCATTTTCAACGCCTTATTTCGAGCTCTCCACTACGGCACCTCTTTCTTCTTTCACTCCCATCTTCCTCCCTTTTCTTAACCCATGCTGCCCAAGGCAATTTGGCGAAGGGGTTACTTGGTGAGAATGTGGGCCTTAAGCTCTTCGAATGTTTTCTCTATTTACTACGCTCATAGCCGCGAGCATAATTTTGCGACTGCCTCAGAAATTGAGAAACAGTTTTGATCAAAAAAATCATCAAAGAAAACTAGGTGTCTGATATATAGCGTCCCACGGTACAGAACAATAAACTGTTTTTTTTGGCAGAAAATTGAACTATGAAATGCAGTTTTTGACTTGAGGAGCGCCGTGCCATAATCGAAGAAAATAAGTGCTCCCGTAATTCGAATGTACACGCTGTCTAGTGGCACGACTCTTTTCCTTGGTTGATCTTCATGGAAATAGCGTCAGTTACATGATGTCCCCTTACTGTTTTGTTGCATCATTTCATGCAATTTTTTTACTGGCCGGCTGCTTGATCCCCGATGCTATTTTCCTTATTTTGAGGCTGTGTCTAGGTGTCGCGCAAAAGATGTGCATGTTTTGTTCAAGTTTCGCACTTGTGTGGAGTACTGGATCGCATGCTAGGGAGGCAGGAGTTTTGAAGCCTGCGCACTACGAATGTGTATATGCGCTGAATTCGAGAGTGCCTATATCTCCAATTTTAAGATGGAAAGCTGGCTATTTATCGAGTGACGGCTGGTCCTCTGACATTCCCTGCTGTTGAATATTGCCTTCACCGCGTGTTTTTCTCTGCCTTCGTTGTGGGTTAAGTTTTTATAGCTCACACCTTTTGTGCAATCCGGTGCGTTATTTTGGTTTGGTTGGTTTATTGGCGTTTAATATCCCAAAGCGACTCAGGCTATGAGACACCGTAATGAAGGGCTCCAGAAATTTTGACCACCTGAGGTTCTTTATTTAAAGTGCACTGACGTCGCACAGTACATAGACCTCCTGAATTCCGCCTCCATCTAAATTCGGCCGCCGCGGCCGGGACCAAACCCGCATCTTTCGGGTCAGCAGCCGAGCGCCGTAAGCACTGAGCCAACCCGAAGGGGCAATTTGGCTTCAGCTCTCAAATTCTTTACTCTTGTTCGCAACCACGCGTACCTCGAAGACGCGCTTTTTCTATTATAATCGAAATCCTTATTACTGTCATACTCTGCATGCTGTATTCCTGCTCAAGAGCGTAGTTAAGATACATTGCTTTGGGCAATAGGTGCTTGCGTACCTTCGTTGTTGCGGGGGGATAGACAAGTGATTTTGAATGCCAATACATCACTAAGAGCCATAGCATCGATTCCCTCGCTTGAGATTTGGAAGTAGTGCGGAGGCGCGCTTGCCGTTTTATTCTTTCTAATTATAACCGAACAAGCACTGTAACCACCATGAAAGTTTGTCCCTACCACTTCTTTCCCAGCCCAGATGAATAGCTTCATTGTGTTTGATAAAATTTACCACAACAGCTTCCGCTAAGAAAAGTTACTATCAAGACCATGTGGCATATCAGCACGCATCGACCACCGTGATAAAGCCGGAATCCCATCTTATCACACAAATCGTTTTTTCGACTAATTTGTACCCCGAACTTGTGTCAGCTGAAAATTCCTTCTCCACGACATCGCAGACATTTCTGATACTATTACATATCGAAAAGTCATTATCGGCTCTCTGAGTATGTATCTATTACTGTATAAAGTTTGCATTTCACTCTTTACGCACTGTTTTAATGTATCCCCACTGCATTTCAAATGTCATTGCCTTTCTGTGCACTTGCTATGTATTCCTCATTTCACTTGTTTTCCCTCCTCCTTGATGCTGCGGTTTATTTGAAATTTTTTATGTATCCCCACTCCACTCTGTAATGCCTTCAGACACTGAGGGTACAATAAGTAAACAAATAAATAAGAAATTGGGGGAGCCTGTTGTGCTGCTGTACCTTCCTCGCCCTTTGCTGTTTTCGGGTGTAGTCGGAAGGTGCAATGTATTCGGGGCATGTTTCGAAGCGAGAAAATGATTTAAATAGGAAGTAATAACTCATTGGGTGCATAGATTTCTTTTTACCAGCTCTTGAAAGTGGCGCTGGGCGGTGAAAAGCAAAGGAAGGAAATTTAAATATCTTTCGCCTGGCACAAGTAGGCCTCGAGTTTTCTCATTTTTTACCTGCTCTCCGCCTATTCAAAGCAACATGATGAAATCACAGCATTTACTGCCAGCTTGACAGCACCTACTCCTTCATTGGCGTGTTGTCGATGCATTATGCGTTTCTTGTCTTCCGAACGTTTATGTACGCAGCGAAGGTATGAGGGCGCAATGGGGGCCTGTGTGTTATTGGAGTTGTTTTTTTGAGCGTTACAGCAAGTCGTTATTCACAAACACACGTGGCAGTGGACCTTTAGCTGACTAACATTCCACAATAGTGGACATCTCACCAATCCTCTGAAGTTTTGTTATCATATCTAAAATTGTTTTGGAATGACAAAGACTTCGCCTAGACGCAGGCAGCTTAACACTTCTGGCAGCCGCAACGCCAAGCGAGAGAGGCTAAATAAGAAGTTAATTACGTGCTGTTTCCTTAACGTGTTTATATAGATCGTAGCGAGCAGTTAAGAATATTATAAAGTATTGAGGAACGCTCCTGCCGGTAGCAAAAAACGTTAAAAGCAAAAAAGATGCGAGAGTTCCTTCGAATTATCTGCGTATATTGATTGTTATAGTGAAATATTAATGAAAAAAATCAGTTCATCAACTGTAGGCCGCTAAAATTTTTATTGTGCAGATTTGGTGGGTATTTACGGCATTACATTGGTGTTGTCCTTAGCAGTGATACAGAAAGCGAGAAACCAAATAAAACATTCGCTCTACCACGCCAGCAATACCTTTCCATGTGGTTCTTTAAGGAATATTTTTAAACGCGTTTGGGTGCTATGAGAATCAGTGTAAAGGTAACTTTGGCTTGCGACTCGGATAGTGTTCTCCCCAGGTTCACATTTTTTAGGATACGAAATTAATTCATGCGACACTGTGGGCATGTTTATAGGCAGCTGTTTAAATGCAGCAGTTTAACCTGGCAGCACGCCGCATGCTTTGACATTATTTTATTCTGGGTTCGCAGTGTCTTCTAGCTTCGTTGTACTGGATGCATGTGAACCTTCCACGGAGGAAGTTGTAGGTGCGGTACCCTTTAGGACAAGCGTTCATTGCTTGCATGTATGCACTGAGTGCGTTTGGCGCCTACTGTTCTGCGTTTTAGGCATTTTGCCGAACTTCTACAGCGTGCGTTTACGTGCTTGCAAAGTGTTGACTTCTTTTTGCAACTTTGTTTCCGCGCGCCCGCAGATGTGCATTTCCACGTCGGAACGAAAGCTGCCGGCGACCCAGGCAAAGATATAAGTGACGAGAAGGACAGGTGAGTGGCGTGAAGCTGCGGAAATATACTTAGAGTGTAGTGTTGTTCTGTAGCTACTGATGCGAATTGATTGCTGCGCCCTGAGGTGAGGAGTTTCAAATGATATTTACTTGCTTCTGAACATGCCGCGCATCCCAAGCCCAAGGCGTCCATGTGCGTCTCAGCGCACGTTGGCAGTCTTTTGGGACAGTCACCTTGCTGTAGCTCGTGGTCATCAAGAAGAGCTTTTCACATTTCCAACTGCACTCACTAGCTTCATTTGACGCCGTACTACTTGCGGCTAAGAATATTTCTTACAGATTAAATAACGGTAACTAAGGAAATATCGCCGGTGCACAGATCGTTAAGAGGCTGAAATTCCCTTCATGCATGATGCAATACTGCTTCGAATAAGCCGCTCGTCAATGCAGAACTCTCGTACGTCCCTTACATTCAACGGAAATGGTATAGTGGCAACACTTTTTATGAAATTAACAAATTTAACTGAACTTTACCTTAAAGAAAACGCGGAAGGGCTAAACTCAAATAGATCTCTTCTAATGGTCGCATAATTCTTACGCGGCTCGCATCTCCAGAGAGTAATTTTTGATGTCTGCTCCAAGTGCTCACCCTGAGATGTCTACTTTCAGGATGGAACCGCTCAAGAAGTATGAAGCAGTGAACGTCAAGCTCAACTTGCCCAGTGCTATCAACACGTATTCAAAATTCAGCCTTTACAGTCAGAAGACGAACGTGAGTGCGCAGAGCGGTCACGTCATAAGGGCGCTTTCGTAGCGACGAGTATTGTATGATCGCCATGCCTGACTTTATTAATACCGTACAGTCGCGATACCAAACGATATATTAGGGAATTTGTTCGCAGAGTGGTTTCTTGTGGCGCGTCGTCAACTGGCAGATGTCCTCGATAAGACTACTCGACGCATGTTTACAACCAGCTTTTCGTAATTGTGGCTTCGAAGATCACGCTTTCTCAAATTGGTGCCCTTCGAATGAAAGCAAGGAGGCCATATTCGTCCTCTTTTTCCTATGAAAACGGAGCAATAACTTGTGATACATCATGGCTTGTAATATGCTCGAAAATGTTCTCGCAATGAAGACACAAGAATTACCATCTGCCATGAGCAAGTCCATGTATGGCAGGAAACCTGAACCAGTTCAGAAATCAGAGCAAAAATTTCTCCCAGGCCTCTCTGTGGTTCGTTAAGGAATCTGTTTTTCCTGACGAGGATAATCGGCATTGAGGCCGGTTTAATCTTCTCTGCCCTTCCTTGTGGGCTTTGAAGTTCCCAATTTGAGACCAGACCTTCTCCCAGTCCTCACAAAGCCTCGCTGAATGTCGGGAAATCTGGACGTCGTCTTATCAGAGCAGCAAGGTTATCTTGTCTGCTTGTTTCGTTTAGAACAAAACCTTTCTCCAGTAGGCTACCGGACAACCTATATTTTAGTCACAATGGTTTGCAACGTTATTGTACTTGGTACGCTTCGCGCTTCAGCTGCTGGCTCCGTCAGAAACTCATTGCCACGATGAAATTAATGGAACACACAAAACCGGTCTTGTTTTGGTTGGAATATTTGGTGTTAGAAGCCTAGTGGTTTGTGATCATCCACATCGGAGCAAAGGGTACTACGCGAAGCTTCTTTGTATCTGCATATTCTGGCGATGTGCGGAAAACATCGCATTAGGAGGATAGAAGCAACTACGCGTCAATGTCTGCCTGTCCAGCGGCACTCGCTCACATTTGCGACCCGTGTAAACGCTAGCTGTTTTCACTGGTCAGCCAGATATTGCATTTTTTCTCGTACTCACGCTTTCAACATTGAACTTAAGTTTGATAAAACAAACTAAATTTGTTGTATTAAGCGCTGAGTTAACCACCATGATGCCTGTAGTGCTCTGCGAAGCGTGCTCTGCCGAATGTCATTTTTACGTCTTGAACAAATAAATAGCAGCGCAAGGAGACGAGGACTAGACGAGACAACGGCGCTCGTCTAGTCCTCGTCTCCTTGCGCTGCTATTTATTTGTTCAAGACATATACCAACACGCCCAATTTTCCACGTCAGTTAGTTTTACGTGTTTATTTGCTTGAAAGAAGTGTGCCCAACAAATGTTTTCTGTACATGTGCTTATTTTGTTTGCAGGAAACTTTTTTTTAGACTATAAATGATTGGATCTTCTCTTTTATTTTTCTTCTTCTCTTTCATTTGCTTTTCAATACTTTCAATACTTTTCAATGCTTTTATGTTCTAATTTCAAATCGAAATTTTAGTCTGTTTTATGTTCATCACCACTCTTGTTTATTAAACTTCACCCCCCCCCCCCCCCCCTCCTGGGCCCTTAGGATATATGAATTGGCATGTACCGAATGTACCGATTTTTGCACAGTTCATCTGAGTGGAATGGAAAGTCCACGGCCATAATAACAGTTGCACAATTAAGTGCTCTTGTGGGTTCAATCTCGGCCGCGGCGGCCGTGTTTCAATGGAAGCGAATTGTTAATGATGCCCGCATGCTGTGTTGATGGTGGAAATTATTTCAGAGCCTTTCACTGCGGCATCTCTTCCTGTCTTTTTTTCAACTGCCTCCTCTTATATTTTCATCTTCAATCGACCGACCCCAACCGGACACGTACTCTGCGATTAATTGTAAAACATTTTATTCGTCGTTAAGAGCTTGGTGCTAAGCGGTCGTGTGATGAGCCCGAGGTGGTCGAAATTACTGTGCTTTTCCACCGCGGCACCCCTCATAGCCTGGGTTGCTTTGAGATGTTAAACTCGATATAAACCAAAATCAAACCAACTGGACATCGCAAATGTAAAATCCGTTCCGTATTCTAGCACTTCATTTTCTTGCTGATATGAATTGAAAACTAATAATTTCCTGTAAATAACTTACAATTCCAATACGCGTATGTCGCATGCAATACAAATTCTAGAAATAACAATATTATCCGCCCTCGAACCCAGCAGGAGCCATTTCATAGTTAACAGCTTTTTGGTAGTGTGCGGATAGCGCAAGCACGTTGTTAAAAAATTCCGGAAAAATTTGTGACCCTATCTTTTGATCGCTTTGTACTGCAAAGTGCGCTTGAGTACTGTGGGCAAACCGAAGAGGTTCCGGCAGCAATGCATGGATATCATGGTGACAAGTGACGCGCTTAGCCAACGGGGGCGCGACCGGCGCCTAGATGATATTGCAGTATTCAATTTCAATTTTCCCATGTACGTGCACATGGTGAGGGCCGAGGGCAAAAAGCCAGAAATTGTGGCTTGACGTGCCCCTCGACCCCTACATTGCAGGGCAGCCGGTAACATATAAATGTTCTAGACAAGTAGCATCCCAAAATGCAAACAATAGTTATCAAAAATGGTCTGGCGCATTATAAGAAAAAATGATAATGAAGGAAGTGTACACAAAAAATAGTAATAGAAAGGAAACAGAAAAATACACGTCATCGAAAAACAGGAATTCGGTTATTCAAATCAGGTTAACACTCTACGGAAACGAAAGAGATAAAGAAGCAGTGAAGAGATAAAGAAGCAATGGAAGCACGGTGAAATCTAAAGTAGCACATACATCGTGTATATCTTTGCGGCATGGTCGTGGTGGATCAACTTTTGCAGCATGAAACTTAAAAGACAGGGCAACGTGTTTGCTGGACTATGAGTGCCATATATTGTGCGGCATGTCGGAATATGCCACAGCTGGCTGTGTCTGCTAGGATAAATTTGTACAGTTAGTGAAAGGTGTTCCGTGTCTCGCAAGTAATTCATATTTTAAGGCGGAAGCCTTTAATGTCTCATTGTTGTAAGCAGCAGTTGTCGACAGAAAATGTCACGCTTTTCAATAGGTGGAAACGGTCGTGACGTCACAGTGCGCGAATTTCAAACGGGGCCAATTGCACTTTGGCTAGTAACCATGCAACCAATTGAAGGGATCGTATAGTGATGCTCCAAGTAAGTGGGACTGATCTTAGTTAATTGCTTAATTACCCAATTAGCCTAATTAGCTTTACTAGTCAGGCCATATAAATAAATAAAACCGATTAAGAAATTGGTCGAGCTCAGGAATCGAACCCCGGTCTTCGGCGTGAGAGATGAGCATGCTATCCACTCCGCCATGCCAGCTCTTTTTCTTTTTCTTTATTGACCGCCATGCCAGCTCGATGGTTTGGAAACCACCGCTATGCCAGCTCGATGGTTTGGTATGAACAAAGGCGCGTCTAGTGAATACGGTGTCTTCACTCACTCTCATCCTCCTGCATTCCCTTCAGGCGAGGTTTAGGTGTCCACCGAAAAATGAGAGACAGATACATTTTCTTTCCTCAAAAACCAATTTACCGACGAGCGAGGCGTAGAACCGAATGGGCGATGACGTTCTATGGACTCCTTGGCAGCGTTGCAAGACGCTGTCGCGTTCCACTCTTAGGGGCGAAGCTTAACATCTTAACCACACATCAGTGACCACACTTTAGGTCAAAAAAGTGCCCCCCTGAATTTTGACGGGTGTCCACCGATATATGTGAGACAGTTACTGCGTAATTTCCTTTCCTCAAATACAATTTTCATTTTCTTCATTACGGCTCCTCTTTATCTATCTTCTTTCACTCCCACTTCCTCCCTTCCTCTACGGTGCGGTTCAGGTGTGCACCGAGATGACAGAGAATTACTGCGCCATTTCCTTTCCTCAAAAAGCGTTGCGTTCAAAGGGCAAGGCATCGCGCCGAACAGGTGGCGGCGTTCCGTGAACTCCCTGGCAGCGCTACAACGCGCTGTCGCGTTCCACTCCTAAAGGCGGAGCTTAAGCGTCATTAATTAGCAGTTAATTGGTATTCAGGGATTAATCAGTAATGAACAATTAATTAGTGATTTGCCATCACTTAGTAATTAGTACTCAATTATATGTGACACCACCAGTGCCACAGAAACAGCGAAGGTGGTGCGGAAAACGCTTCCGCCTCTACCCACTTTAGACAGCCAGTGCCCCCTGAATTTTTGTTTTATGTCCTTCTTATATCTTTCTGCTAGCCTAACATTATACATTTCAGATAGTTTAATGGCAATGAACTGGTGGAATAAATCGCATGTGTTTATATCACAACCGACGTTTAGTACTGCACGCAGAGCCTTCTTCTGCAAAACATAAATCCTATTTTTATTGGTACTTGTAGTTGTTCCCCAAACTAAGTGCGCATAGTTCACTTGGGACATAAAGAGCGAATTATACAGGAGTTGTTTATCTTTGCATGGAAGTAAGTGACGATGCCGGTTAATTATATCTATGACACGAGAAAACTTACTGATGACAGCGTTAACATGATTGTCCCAGCTTAGCTGGCTGTTGAAATGAACCCCTAATATCTTATTATTGTCTACGACCTCTATCGTTTCCAAACCTAGCTTAAGATAGCATGGTAGAATAATGTTGTTATTTTTTGGTTTGAATAGAATTGCCTTAGTTTTAGTTACGTTAATTTTCAACAGATTACTAAGGAACCATTGATGGAGTGTACTTAGTGTCCTATCTGTCTCGTTTATTACACCATCACATGCGCTTGATGAGAACTGTGAGACGTAATCGACATATATAACACAGTTCGAATGCAGGCATTGGTTAGCGATATCATTGATATAGAAGCTAAAAAGAAGCGGTCCAAGGATACTTCCTTTAGGTAAGCCAGCAGTTACTTTTTTACTGAGGATCGACAGCTAATAAAGCCAACAAACTGAATGCGATGTGCAAGATATGACGCAAGAAATGTGTGAACACGGCCGCTGAAGCCGTAGAACAGTTTTGTCAGAAGTATATTGTGACTGTTGTAGTCGAAAGCCAGCAAAAAATCTATAAAAACATCAAGGGCAAGTTTCTTTTCCTCGATACACTGTAAGAGATACTCTTTTTTGCTTAGTAATGCTATCTCCGTAGATTTTTGTTCGATAAATCCAAACTTGGAATTTGTTATTATTTGGTGTTTGTCACAAAAGCATGATATTCGGGTGTTGATAATTTTTTCCAGTCCTTTAGAAAAGATTGGCAGCACGGAAACTTGCCTATAATTTGAAACGCAAAGCTTGAAGCCGTCAGCACCCTTAACACGAACGCTCGATTGGGCGTCGTGCAGTGATATTACAGCCCTTGAGCGCTGAGTCCGAGACCATGCTGCACGTTGTGTTTGCGGCACTTGGAGACAGCTCATGCCCTGATTCCACCCTAGTACCGCCGCAGACTCAGCGGCCGACGCCCAGCGGCGCTAATGTCAGTGGAAGACGTGCGCTAGAACGTTCGTGTCAGGCGTGCCGACGGCGGTACCTCCAATTTCAATCAGTTGAATCAATCAGTTTATTTTGACCGACAAAAAGCCTCAAGATGGGCTTGACGGGGTCTGCCGCCCCGTGCACATGGCAACATACAGCAAGCACAGGTACATAATTCATACAAGTCATAAATACATTCATACATACCTTCATACATAGGTTCATAAATTTGACAAAGTTAGTGCGTAGGCACGGAACTTATCAATGATGAAGTTGCGAGTGTTGCATGCGCGTACTTAGGCGATAAGTTAGCGATACTGCTGATAGCTTTGTTTTTCTTTTAATGTCTGCCTCGTAAGGCTCGATTGGCGTTGTTCTGTAAATTTCAGGAATACATATTGCTAAGTTCTGTAAATATACCGTCTTTGTGGCTGTCATAAGAAACATTCATGAATATTTGAACTGGCTTTTTTTTTGTTACGTGCAAAAGGTTGGAAACGTTTGTTTGTAGTACCTCATACCAAATGACAGTGGCTTATATGCGACAGAAATAGATTTCTGTAATAAGAGCTTGACGCCATTTGGTAAACAAGATCGTAGTTTAGAATGGACGGCAGTGACACGTGAAATATTTTAGATAAAAAATTAGTATTTTTTCATCTAAAATTAGTATTAGTATTTGAATTAATTCATACCAGTGCATCTTAAGTGCCCACTTCCCGGTTTTTGGGCGTGAACAGAACAGCCTTAAATTTATTAGTATTGAAGCGGGTAGACGACGACGACAAAGAGCGATGGCACGAGTGGGAAGAGTAGAAGACGACAACCAAGTTCGGACTGTGTTCTCGGTGCCGCTCGCAACTGTTCTTTTCTATTTGTAAATATATTCTTTCCCGCAACATATTTGGTGGAGGTGTGGATTCCCCCTACGTCTACCGACGACGGAGCTCCGCAGCGGCCGCCAGTCGCCTTCACTCATCATGACCCAAGACGCCTCCCAGCAAACCTCAGCCCCGGCCATGACATCACTCGTTCTTTCTCCCCCTCGTGACCCTGGGACATTTTCTGGTACCGACAACACTGACGTCGACGACTGGATCAACATGTACGAGCGAGTGAGTACCTACAACCGCTGGGATCCGACCCTTATGCTCGCAAATGTAATATTCTATCTAAAAGACACCGCCCGGGTCTGGTATGAGACCCACGAAGACCATCTGACCAGCTGGGACGTGTGCAAACAAACTCCGCGAACAGTTTGGACGGCCGCTCGGCCGAACGCTTGCCGCTAAGAAGGACCTCGCCTCCAAAGCTCAAACATCTACGGTGTCCTATGTGTCGTACATTCAAGATGTGCTGGCCCTTTGTCACAAAGTTGACGTCAACATGCCCGAATCTGACATAGTCGGCGACGTGTTGAAGGGAATCGCCGACGATGCCTTCAACTTGCTCGTATTCAAGAACTGCACTACAGTCGACGGAATTATTAAGGAATGTCGACGCTTCGAGGAAGCCAAAAGCAGGCGTATTAGCCAGCCGTACACACGCCTCCCAAACACGGCTGCGACTTCTTCATGTGAAGACCTGCGACACCGGGAAACTCTAGCGCCCCCAGAAAATGTGACCCGCATCATCCGACGCGAGCTCGACGCTATGTCCCCTGCCCCCCTGCATCTACATGATGGCGACCACCGCTTGCCTACCATCTCTCTGGTACAAGCTGTCGTCCGCCAATAGCTTGCAAACCTTGGTTTCCAGCCCGTCAGCCCTGTACGGTCTTCACCACCCGAAATCACTGCGATTGCTCCTGGACGACCTTCGTACATCATCCACGTCGCCGAAACCCTAACGATTAGCGGACAACCGACGACAGGCCCATTTGTTTCCATTGCCACCGCATTGGCCACATCTCCCGCCACTGTCGAAATTATTGGTCCCGTCGCAGCACATACCGTCCTCTCAGCTCCCACCGCGACGACGAACAGCCCAGCCACTACACGCCCCCTCCAGCCCAGCACACTGCTAACGTCGACGGCCAGATTCCCCGCTCCAGCCGCTCCCCGTCCCCCCTGCGTCAACAGTCTCGTTCGCCCCTACGCCGTCGCTCCTCTCCTGGCCCCTACGGACGCTCGCCAGCGGAAAACTAGACGCTGCAGTTTCTAGAGGTGATGCTGCAGTACAGCCCCAGTCCCAAAATCCTCGATTAGCCCTTGGCGCACACCATAATTTGCTCGCCATTCATGTCGATGGAGTGCCTGTAAGAGCCCTTATCGATACAGGCGCGCACGTATCCGTCATGAGTTCAGCCCTACGACGGCGCCTCCGAAAAGAACTGACCCCTGCACCCAAAGCTGTTCTCCGCGTTGCCGACGGCGGAACGCCTCATGTTGTTGGACTATGCACAGCCCGTGTGACCATATCCGGCCGCCATACATCCGTTCTGTTCTCTGTTCTGGACCAGTGCCCTTATGAAGTCATTCTTGGCCTCGATTTCCTGTCTGAGCATTCAGCCCTCATTGACTGCGCCACTCATGTTGTTCAGCTTGACCTTCCTCTTTCTGCTGAGTCGCCGTCCCCAGTTATACACCGTCTTTCTGCTGTCGACTTTGTCCGTCTACCGCCTCAAGCCGCAACTTACATTTCTTTCTCATCTGTTCCCCCTGTACCTGATGGTCACTACGTAGTCACTCCGGAACTTGACGTCGCCCTGACGCGCAGCATTGCACTTCCACACATTGTATTTACAATGTCGGCCAACCGAGCGTACCTTCCGGTCCTGAACTTTATTTCATCCATCCAACCGCTCCCGCAAGGCATCTCACTCGCCACGCTGTGCCCTGCTGCCGAATGTGCGATATCAGTGGTGGACAGCTGCTAACCTTCCACTCAGCAATGCCGGTTGCCTGCGGCCCCATCAACAGCGAACCCAACGGACGACTACGCCGACATGATCGCTTCTGACCTACCGCCAATGCAAGCTCGCGATCTTAGGTGTCTCTTATCATCTTTCTGCGACATCTTCGACTTTGATAGCCGTGTTTTGGCTCTGACCTCTGTGGTGACGCATCACATAAACACCGGTGATTCCGCTCCTCTCCGCAGACGTCCGTACCGAGTGTCCAGCGCCGAACGCACCGTCATAAATCAAGAGCTTGACAAGATGCTCGCAAAAGACATCATCGAGCCCTCGTCAAGTCCTTGGGCATCACCAGTCGTCCTGGTGAAAAAGGACGGCAGCTGGCACTTCTGAGTTGATTATCGGCACCTCAACCGCATCACAAAAAAAAGACGTGTATCCACTCCCAAGGATCGATGATGCATTAGATTGCTTCCACGGCGCCAAATATTTCTCTTCAATTGATCTTCGATCGGGGTACTGGCAAATTGCCGTTGATGAAAAGGACGGCGAGAAGACCGCCTTCGTGACCCCTGATGGCTTATACCAGTTTAAAGTCATGCCGTTCGGCCTCTGTAACGCCCCGGCTACCATCGAACGAATGATGGACTCCCTTCTTCGTGGCTTTAAATGGTCCACTTGGCTCTGTTACCTAGACGATGTTGTGGTTTTCTCGCCTACTTTTGCCACGCACCTCGAGCGCCTCTCCAATATTCTGAAAGTGTTTCGTAACGCAAGACTTCAGCTGAACTCATCGAAATGCAAGTTCGGTCGTCGCCAACTCACTATTCTCGGACACCTCGTTGACGCTTCTGGTGTACGCCCAGATCCCATCAAAATTCAAGCTGTGAAGGACTTTCCTCTTCCAAGGTCGTCGAAAGATGTGCGCAGCTTTGTCGGCTTGTGCTCGTATTTTCACCGTTTTATCAGATTTCGCCGGCATCGCTCGTCTCCTCACCGATCTTCTGAAGAACGACACCCCCTTTACCTGGGGCCCTGCTGAAGAGAACTCATTTTCATCCCTCGTCCATTTGCTGACCACTCCAGCCATCTTAGCACATTTTGACCCGTCGTCTCCCACAGAGGTTCGCACCGACGCCTCCGGATATGGCATCGGCGCCGTCCTAGCCCAACGTCAACAGGGTCAAGATCGAGCCATCGTTTATGCCAGCCGCCTACTTTCAGCCGCAGAGCAAAATTGCACCATTACTGAGTGCGAGTGTCTTGCCCTTGTCTGGGCAGTAGCTAAATTCAGACCCTACCTGTTCGGCCGTTCATTCGCTGTTGTCACTGATGACCACGCTCTATGTTGGCTGTCTTCACTAAAAGATCCCACCGGTCGCCTTGGTCGCTGGGCATTGCGCCTCCAAGAATACTCATACTCCGTCGTGTACAAGTCAGGGCGCCATCACCAGGACGCCGACTGTTGATCCCGATACCCTGTGGAACCACCTGACCTAGAGGACGCTGAGACCCTGCCCTGCCTCTTAGCTATCTCTGATCTTGCCGATATTGCCAACGAACAGCGCCACGACTCATCTTTACGACCCATCTTTGATGGCATCCGTTCTGCACACCGATCTCCGTCTCTGAACCTTTATGTGCTACAGAACGGCATTTTGTATCGCCGAAACGTACGCTCCGATGGCCCTCCGCTCCTGCTTGTGATACCCCAACGTCTACGCTCTTCTGTCCTTGAAGAACTGCACGATCTGCCGACAGCCGGTCACGTTGGCGTGTCCCGCACGTACGCTCGGGTGCGGCATCGCTTCTTTTCTCCTGGTCTCTATCGTTCCGTCAAGCGTTACGTGGCCGCTTGCGACCTTTGTCAACGTAGGAAAAGGCCCTCCACTTTGCCTGCCGGTCTTCTGCAACCCATCGACATACCTTCGGAACCTTTTCACCGTGTCGGCCTCGACCTTCGTGGCCCTTTTCCGACGTCCCTCTCCGGCAACAAGTGGATCGCTGTCGCAACTGATTATACGACTCGGTACGCCATCACGCGTGCTTTGCCGTCCAGCTGCGCTACCGATGTCGCCGATTTTCTTCTGCAAGACGTCATCCTCCACCACGGCGGCCCTCGTCAACTGCTCACCGACCGCGGTCGTTATTTTCTATCCACAGTAGTTCACGACATTCTTCGTTCGTGTGACACGCAGCACCAGCTCACGACCGGTTACCACCCACAAACCAGTGGGCTTACGGAAAGGTTCAACCGCACGCTCAGCGACATGTTAGCCATGTACGTATCGTCAGACCGCCGTGATTGGGAGGCAGCCTTGCCTTATGTGACATTTGCATATAACTCTTCCCTTCATGACAGAACAGGCTATTCTCCTTTCTACCTTTTGTTTGGTAGGCATCCCACCTTGCTTTTGGACACACTCATGCCGCCTTTTTCAGCTCCCACCACTGCTTACGCTCGGGACGCCATCTCCCAGGCCACGCTGGCGCGCCAAATAGCACGTAGTAGGCTCCAAGCCTCTAAAGTTTCCCAGAAGTCAGCCTACGACCGCCGTCACCTGGCCGTCGAATTTACCCCAGGATCACTCGTCCTTCTCTGGACGTCCTCTCGCAGCGTCGGTCTCTCCGAGAAGCTCCTTTCGCACTACCGTGGCCCTTACCGTGTCGTGCGCCGTGTTACCGACGTGAACTATGAAACTGCTCCCCTTGAAACCTCGCCATCGTCCTCTGGCGTCACCACCGACATCGTCCACGTCTGTCGCCTTAAACCTTATCACGACGCTCATACGTCGCCGCCCTAACACCGAGACGGCGTTTCAGCAGCCGGGGGTCCTGAAGTCGGTAGACGACGACGCCAAAGAGCGATGGAACGAGTGGGAAGATTAGAAGACGACAACGAAGTTCAGACTGTGTTCTCGGTGCCGCTCGCAGCTGTTCTTTTCTATTTGTAAATGTTTGTAAATATATTCTTTCCCGCAACAGTATTAATAGGAGAATTCTCTTTACCTCATGATGCTAATCATATGAGGGTGCGCTTTGCTTTGGAAAATAGGTTAATAAATTTGATGCACTGAGGAGTATAGTAGTGTCGTGAGCCTGCATCACAAAATTAACTGTATTTTCAATGGTTACTAAATCATTTATATATATGCACAACAACAGAGACCCAAGGATGCTGCCCTCGGGCACGCCTGCGCGAATTGTTCTTAGGTCAGATATGCATAGGACTGCAGTAACGCCAGCACCGTGCCATAGAATCCATGGTGATTTAGATTTTTTTTCGCAGCATGAAGTGTAAATGTGGTCAAAAGCCTTTGAATAATCGAGGAATATGCCTGACGTACACAATTTGCATTTGAATGATTTCAGTGATTGTTAGTAAAGCCGTTTCTGTTGAAAAATCTTTAAATGAACTAAATTGTGAAGGTGAGTGTTTTGAAATGTATGAGTACGTACGACTATGCACTAGCTTCTCTAAGCCTTCGTACAAAAATGTACCATTGGCAATTTGAGGTTTTTAGTAAAAGTTCCCGCGGAAAACAAAAGATTGAAAATATGTTCCAGCACAGGGGATATCAGATCGAGCACGTGCTTAACCGGCCGAATGACTAGTTTGTCTATAACAGCAATATTACTATTTTCGAGGGAAATAAACATATATATTTAGTTTGCTCTTTGCTGTTGTAGGGGCCAAAAAAGGAGTATACTTAGTCCGTTCATTTCCATAGCGTAAGAAGTCTGAATCATGTGCGGCATTGGGAAATTAAAAAGAAATGTATTTGCAAACTGCGCACTTGGTAGACGTACGCCATTCTGAGTAATCTCACTCAGCTCCACTGAATCCCAGTTCTTACAATTTAGGATGTGGTTGACTGGCTTCCAGACTAAATCACATTGCCCAACTACAACACTCTTGTGCAGATTATGCGTATACTGTCTTTTTTCTCAGCCTAACATGCATTAAATTTGTTTTGGTGGCTTTAAATAATTTTTGTAATTACTCATTTTTCGTCTCAGTATAGCGCTTATGCCAACTGCGCTTGATACGTATTTGTTTCAAGCATTCCTTGGTCATCCATGGCTTCTTACCTTCTCGCGTAAACTACAGGCGTTTCTTAGGAAAAGAATTATTATAGGCACTTAGAATTTTCTATGTAAAAGAGGTCCTAATCTTGTTCAGGGTCTGCGATGGAACAGACATCACATCAATCAATTACCCACACTTCTTGTCTAAATTTTTCTAAACTCTGGGAATTAATGCAGCGGACAGTTCTATGAACGTTTTGTTCAGTTTTCTTTTGTGGTAAATCATTATTTAGCACAACAAATATAGGAAACTGATCACTATTTCTATATGCCATGTATGCATGGACGTAATTGCCGTCGAACAGAGTCAAGGCAGCTATGCAGGTGCATGATAAAGCAATCTTTAACACGGTCTCCGATGATGTTAGCATTTGCAGGCAGATGGGATTTTTCTTCATTCACTAAAAGCACTGGCAAGTAAGCGCAGTGACTGACTGAACACTCTTACTTAATTGCAGCAAGATATTGCCACTTTGGAGATTTGCAGGCAGATGAGATTTTTCTTCATTCACTAAAAGCACTGGCCCGTAAGCGCAGTGACTGACTGAACACTCTTACTTAATTGCAGAAAGATATTGCTGCTTTGGAGGCCGACGATGATAAATTTCCAGTGCCAGAAGATCACAAACTAGATATTTTAACCGATGGCAAGTTTACAGCGGAAATCACAATTAAGGACGCGACGACTGTCGAAGTCAAAATCACTCAGGCTTCTCAAGACGGTGAGTATCCAGCCATTCACCTGAAAGGTTGGATGTTCCAGCTTTCATTTGGAGACCAGAGAGGCACAGCCCCAGTGCACATTTTTCTGTTATGCTTCGAGACGTCCGGCTTCCTCGCGGCACGGCTGCGTGATGGCACCTGGGAGGGTGCGCCCACTCAGCTCGCCAATGACTGGGCAGGGAAAACATTGATTCCGAGATCCGTTACTGCGGCAAGGTATCTAGGAGAATCCCGATCAAAACCCATATCTAAAACGAAGACTACTTACGGCAAGTAGTGCCCGCTGATCCAGATCATGAGATGGAAGTAACTAGAAGAGTACTGATGGGCTGGAGCGCACGTGGCATTATATCTGAGATCATGAATGGCAGTTTGCTAATAAAGTATACAACAGGTGTATTTTACCGGTACTCACCTATGGGGCAGAAACAAAAAGGGTTAAGAACATCCACTGAGAGATAGAAAGAAAAATGATAGCCATAACGGCAGATTGGGTGATATCGAATGATAGGGAAGAATGGGTGAGGAAACGTTGGTTGATGACATCCTTGTCTAAGCGTACTTTGATGATCTAAAACGAAGTGTTCTGCGTTAACACCGGTGCCTTCGGCGAAGTAGAGAAACTAGCCGATTGAGGCCTTTCTTGGAGCAAATATATAAAATTATTGCACTCAAACGCGCACAGATGGTAACCGAACGGCAAATACCCCTCAGCAGTATAGAACGGTACCCGCTTTTGCGGGGACCACCTGGCTGTGCGTTGAAATCATTTCAATTTATTTGAATTCTATTTGAAACAACCGCACATCTATGCGGATCTTAGTTCATAAGGCTCCTGATTGGCTTGTATATTCAGTACATCTGCGCAGAAAACGATGTGCGCAGTGTCTAGATACCTAGGGCAGAGGCACAAAGCAGAAAACCACCGCTGCGCAGTAAAAACAGTGTTAAAGCAGTCTCTGTAGTAATTCCACCATAATACACAACTTTCATGAGAAGAGCGGACCCTTGTGAAATCTCACAGGCTTTCTTTACGGCTCTCAGCGCAGCCTTCTTCAATATCAAATTTATTTTTGTAACCAAAGGTAGTGCTGTAATTGACTGGACTTAGTAATTACAACGAGGTTAGTGTTCTATCAAAATCTGTTTTAGTTCCCAGTTGTACTGAACTTCGCAGGACTATTGTATGAGAGCTCGTTTAGTCAATGTCTGATCCGCCGAATTCTCTTAATACATCTTTCTTTACGCTTCGAATATCGCATGAAATACATGATTGCCATTCGCACGCATGATGCAGAGAGTCTATCACACTTGTCTCGAGCGTTGCCGGCAAAGAGAAATAAATTATACAAGCAAAAATTCACTTTCACATTCTGCTTGCGTTACATCACAGCAGAATGAACCGCACAGGCACCAGCACCTTAACCCTTAGCAAAGCGGCCGAGCACCACTCGAGCACTCTAGGCAAGTGTGGTAGACTCTAAACCTCAAACTATTGGCTCAAAATCATTCATGTTGACGTGAAACTGCAAAGACCTCAACATTCTTACTTGTGGGACACCACGCTTGTTTTGGCGAATTGTCGTAGACGACTGAAAGCAACTCAGGGCTGTTGAGAGCAGTGTAGCCTCGTATGCAGTACTTTTCGTATGCAGTTTCTCGCTCTGAAGAAAAATCCTGCTAGCAGGGCTTTGCGCATGCACTTGCCGCAGGATTTAAAGGTTTTTTATGAGATCGTCTCTGGAGGACAATGTAGCACCGGTCTCGAGAGGTAGATGCTCTCTTTTAGGGCGGGTAAATAAAGCCAAGGAAATTGTTTTGCTCATAATTCAGCCGGTTTTTTTCAATGTGACCTACAGCCGTTCTTCCACAGCCAATGTTTAAGTGCGATAGTCAGTCTTAAGTGATTGATATTTCGAAAAACAATAATCCAGACTAAGCCACACGACACTTCAAAGCAGTGTGTTCGGTTCATTGCGTTCGACTTGGAGAGATGGGCATAATGGGAGCCATATTTGCTTTAGCTGAATCAAAGCACTGGATATTCTTGGGAAAAATATACAAACATTTTAAAGTATCTTGCTTTTTTACGGTGTTTTTATTGTAGTTTTCCAACTGCTACCGTTTACGCTGCAGGCAAAAAAACTGGCGCTAGGCGTACTTTGGACAAGGAAGTTGGCCCAATCATTATGCGATTTCTTCGTCTTAAGCTTGGGTGCCACATCCATCTCATCGGCGAGCCATTATGACCACCGCAAATAAACGCGTTCTCTCTGCTTCGGAAGCGCCATTTATGGAACTGCACTGCTTAGAAGTAATTGATGCCGTGGGTAAACAGTTGGTGACAACATGTGTGCGATTTTTCATTTGTAACCTGCATTCGCTGGCTACGCCTTGCTTTCTTTTTTTCCATGTGGCAGATGTTTTCTTCGTGGTCGGAAAAGGAGAATATGATCCAAAAGAATCTGTGAAGTTGACGTAAGTACAGCCCGCTGCATTAGAGCCCGCGCAGGAAAACTGTCCTGCTTCATCTGCGATCACTCCATTCGTGCAAAATGACTGTCTCCTGTCGGCATCTGCGCGAAACATGCGCGCTTACCATCTGATGACTTACGTCACTATTAGTAGCAAATTCGCATTCTTTAATATCTCTGTCCACGTGCATCGAGCATATTCGCTTCTTTTATCGTCACTGACTTGCAAAACACGCGCGCTTTAATGTCACTATCTACATTAAGTGAGCGTACTCGCTGATTTTGCACCGACTACGCTCAAAACATGCGCATGTTCTTTGCAAATGCGACAGGCAAACAATCTTCCGATTAAGTGCGCTTGAAAGTCATTGCGAAAACCCTAGTTACAGCATGTAGTGCATTATTTAGTGGCTCATCGCTTTGGATGCTTCGAGTAAGGGATTGCTATTGAGGAACACCTGAGGACTAAAATAATGGTTCATCCGAGACCACCTATTCTATCCTCTCGGGGAGCTGAGTTTCGCTTGGTATTCAGGTTGCACGTGAATACGAACTGTCGCTTTTAGATTGTCGATCGACGCTGGCCTCCATAAGCGTGATAACCTGCCAGCCTGGTGGCGCTGCTTATTGCAGTCGTGTCAGTGGGCACGCCTCAAGAAACCTGAACTTTGCAGCCCTGGTGTCAGTTGGTCACCCATACATGCTGCCTCGAAAATCTTTTTACGCGCCACGGTCGGCTTCACAATTTTCAGGCCGCTCGAGTTGTATTTTTACTTTTTTCTTTAGTGGTTCGAATTCAGTCATTTGAGATGGGACATACCGTGCAAGAGAGGACTAAGTATTATAAGCTGTACGTTAGCTATACTCAATAAAGCCATCCTATACCAGCCGGAAAGAATTTGCGCGGCCCTTAAATGCAAATATTACAAACAGTTATCTGCCCTAGCCAGTTAGTCACGTTTGTAGTGAAGGAGCATTTTGAATACGACCGCAATCGCTTGCCCCGGAAAGAAGCTGGCATCCGTGAGCCCAGCAGAGAAACTAGACGCCAGTTTTCTCGTACTTCAGTCTGCGGTATTCTATCCGAGTGAATAATACTATCGCCTGAGACAAATTACTCTGTCAGTCTTTTGAATCATTAGCCTTTCATATTAGGTACAGTTAGCAAAGTTACATGGTAAGTTGAATCGCTAGCCTTTCATATTAGTTAACAAAGTTGAATGACAGAAGACCGACTAATGCGCTGAACGAATTAGTCATTTCCTTCAAGTGATAAGCAACTCGGGCATGTGACAGTAGTGGTTGTTTCACTGTAACGACATTATCGAGCCTGCACCTATTTCAATTAAGACTGATGCTCTGCTAAACACACGAAAATTACACAGAAACAGACGAGTTTTTATGGGAAACAAATGAAAACTCTGCCTCGCCTATTTCTATTAAGTCAATGGTGCGGCTTCAGACCCAGGCTGCTGTTGCCAAGCTCTTCCCGTAGGCAGCTTGCCACGTGCCAGCGATCACATGCAGGCCGCACACAGACGAACCTGGTCTGGTGAAGTTACTGCCGGTCTGGTGTCATCACTAGGGCCCGGAAATTTAGGCACTAAAGAACCCCGAAATAGGCAGGCATCTAGGCTCTAAATAATATTGAAATAGGCGCTATCAAGCAAAAATAGGCGCTTTGAATAATACTCATTATTCATATGTACAAGATTTGTAAGTGAAGCACGGAGCGTACGCAGTCCTATAAAGCGCATTCTCAGGTTTTCGAACTTGAAGCTCCTTCGGTTTTCTCTAACCATAGCTTTGTACTTTAAAGGGCTTCTTTCGACATCACATGAAGATAGTGGCGCGAACCTAAAGCATGAGAGTTGATAAAGGCCTAGGCCTTCAGATGATGTAGCCGTATCGTCTCCGCGTAGAAAGTCTCTGATTTGGGAAATTGCTTCCAGCCATCTATTTTTTTCTACCAATTGTTGCATTTTCGTAGAAGGAGTAGCGCCCTTTCCTTCCAGTCCCCGAAGTGCTGCTGGTACTTCTGCCACTACCTTCAACGATTCATCTATTGAGAGTCCAGCCTTTTCCAACTTTGTCATCCTTTCCGTCAATTTTGAGAAGTTTGCACTAATGTATGTCAGGTCTGTTTCCAAACTCGTCTCTTGCTACACTTCGAGATAAACACTTCGTTACACTGCGTTCAAGTTACAATTCGAGAAAAACGCTCGGCGAGACCCGTGCCTTGTGTGCTTGCAGCGGCGTGCGCCTTTCACCGCACTTAGACAGATGTCTCAAAGTTGAAAAACGGCACCGAGGACCAAAGTGCCGGATTTAGGCATTTATAGGCAAAAAATGCGGTTAAATAGGAGGTATTTACTAAAAAACGACAAAAAGGCAGGAGAGTGCAAAAATCCCCCGTTTAGGCATTTATAGGCAAGTTTAGTCAAATGCCTAAATTTCCGGGCCTTAGTCATCACTTACCCTCCAGGCAATCTACACTCTCATGGCCTGGTAGCAAGACATCACGCTCCTCTAGCCAAAAACATTTCTCTGCTTTGGTGATGCCACAAACCACCAGCCGTTCTGAATTTTTTTCGTGAACACCGGAGAGCACCGGGTTTGTGTTCTGGAAGGAGTACACGCTATAGCATAAAAACACCCAAATCCATTGTGTTGCTAAGGTGGTAGCATTCGAGGCTGTCGATGCCTTTACCACAAGTGGTGCGGCTAACAAGACTCAGGATGCCCTTCAATTGCTCTTCCCGTACACAACTTGCCACTTGCCAACCGTCAGATGGAGGTCGCGCACAGACGAACCTTGTCTGGTGAGGTCACTTCCGGTTTGGTGACGCCATTTATCCTGGAGCCAGTCTACATACTCCGACCTGGTGGTCTGGCGTCCTCATGTTCCTCTAGCCAAAAAATGTTCTCCGGTCTGTGGTGAGGCCACTGCCCATCAGCGATTCGGAATTTTTCTCGTGAGCACTGGAAGGCGCCGGGTTTTTGTTCCAGTGAGGAGTCCATGCTATCGCATCAAGAAAGCACCTACTTCTATTGTGCTGCCAGTGTGATAGAATTCGAAGGTATTGATGCTCGCGTGGCTAACAACATTCAAGACGACCTTCCCTTGATCGTCCATACACCACCTCACACTTCTTGCAGTCCACAGGTGGAGGCTTCAGACTGTCCTGGTCTTGCGACGTCCTTTCCCGTCTGTAACGTCACTTTTCCACAGAAAACTTTCTGGTCTGGTGAGGTCACGGATCGTCACTCGCCACCAGTCATGAGGAATCTTCTTCACAGCGCCGTACGGCGCAGTGTTCTACGCGATCGGGGTCAGAGGTCTAGAGAGGGGTCAGAGTTCTAGGCGATCGGATGAAACGTTATTGATCGGGGAAACGCCTGCCGAGTCAAACTAGAGCAATAAAACAATCAGCTACTCGTCAAAGGGAGGCTCACTGACGCTCGTGTTCGACTAACATTTATTCAGAATATAGTAGAGAGGGGTAAATTTTAACGGCAGCGGGATTCTGTGGCGAGCGGCAAGCCTACGCTTCCAACTCCCACTAGAGGCAAGCCGGAGAGCCACAGCGTCGTCGATAATATCCTGTCTGCGAATGGTCATCGAAAAAGTTTGCGGGATGCCTATTCGCGGAAAATTGTTTTTGCCTCTCTATTCATTTACGTAGGTTTTTTTTCCGCAGGCTGAAGCTTACTAGTTCCCAGTGTTATAAAGCTTTTTTGCCTCAGTTCGACAAGGCCATCGATCAGCCGTTGTTGAAGTCCAACGCTGCGCCGCGCTGACGCAAGGCGTAACGCTGGGGCCAAAATTGGTCAGTTTGTCGAGCGTTCAAAAAAAAATCGCCGTTGTAGGTTTTGGGGCCAGCTTTTGTGGCCTAGGGGTGAAATAGTGCGACAGCACGGTAGCGATGGGTGCACCCCGAGCAATATATTGAGATATATGTGGGTTTGCTTGCGATGTTTAGGGTTTGTGCAATGTGAACCAAAAATATTGTCACTGCTGGGATTTCAACCTGCGGCGGCGTGGACAGTTCAGCCTCACTGGAGGCTGCGCGAGAGCACAAGGCTGCCGCCGCAACCGGTCACGCTTCCTATTAAACTGCAGCATACCTTAGCACTGGGTACTGCACATCGTCTTCATCAGCTCGTAATGCTATCAAAGTATTATCCGCGCTTCGAGCTAGGTGGCGGTATATGTGTTGCTTGCGTTGGGGACGACATTTTGCCAGTAACAATGCAGTAGAGCAATGCGCGTTCGGGTTGACAATATTGCTGCAGAAGCGCGGCAGTCGAGCCCTCGCCGCCGCCGTACATTGGATAAATTGACATTCAACAAGGTAAATCTGAAGACTGGAAAACAGCTTGCCTGGGTAAGTGAACATCTCGAGTGCCGATGAAGGCGAAATTCTAGAGGCGTGTGTACTGTGCGATGTCAATGCTCGTTAAAGAACCCATGGTTATCGAAATTTCCAGAGCCCTTCACTACGGCATTCCTCATAGCCTTTGTAGCTTTGGAACCTTTAACCTCCATCAGCCATCAATCGCGCTTTCAGGTACGTGGCGATGATGTCCACATTTAAAAATACTGCGTTCGCACAAATGTCCTGCGTAGCAATGCTAAACCGGCAGCATTTTTTTTTCCATGCGGTTAACCGAGGCAGAAATTCTGCTTTTAATCTGCGGCCTGTGATGAGATGCGCTTAATTTTCGGTGTGCTGTCTTTAACCTGTTTCAACCCTTCTCCTAACGAAAGAGGAAGTAGACAACTCGCTCCACGTTAGACATCGAAGTCATCAGCACTTTTCTTCTTTGTGGCACTGACCCCCGCGCACCTTTTTTCTGTGTATGTCTAGTGGCATACAGGAAGTAGTCACTGATGTTTATAAAGTGATGTAGTTATATCTACGCACGCCCAACATCATTTGTTGCCGTCTGTGTTGCCGGATCACAACCGTTGGGGCGTAGAGGTGGTTCACCGAGTGTTGTTTAGCCAAAGCGGGCGCACTACGTTCGCGCTCAACTCTGGCTGATGTGTACTTTACACGCGAGTGTTTACATGACAAGCTGAAGCAGCTTACTGAACCAGCTCCGAAGCTTTTTATTAACGGTTAAGTGACAGCTGCGCCACTATTACCCCTTCCCGCTGCACTGGGAACTGACGAACAATTTTCCTGTCCTGCAATAAAATATTGTACGACTGACAATATTATGTAGTAAAGCTTAATGTTTATTGCAGAAAATTGCAGGGTACACGTAACGTCATTTTTAATTGTGTGATGCGAGAACATTAATGAGTTAATCAGGTCATTATCTTTGCGCTCATTGATCCCTGGGTGTCCTCAAACCACCCCCCGGCGCAGTGGTGCAGCGTTGAAGTGATCCGCCACTGCACTGGTTTTGCAGGTACTTCCGCCAGTTGCACTGGTGCGACACAGGTTGCTCGGGTTGTTTTCGCGAGCAGTCATTATTTGCCTGCCACCCGCCATGGTTGTCAGCTGGCTCACAATCCGGCGGGTGGGTTGAGAGGGCGCCACAAATACATGTGACCTAGGTGGGCCCCATAAATTTGCTTCTGCGGGGATTTTTTGCTAACAATGACGACGACTCTGGATTTTCTGGAGGAGGGGAGCCTTAACGCTGTATCCTTAAAATCTATTTGCCGGTGCATATCTCCTCACGGCTGCATGCTCGACATCCAAAGCACCTGGAAACTTAACCAGGAGGATGACAGAAACCTACTGCGAACCGTGATATGGGATGTGGTAATCCTTGGGGCTCAGCGGAAACTGGACGGTGGCGAAGAGTAAAAAAGGTAGAGTGTGCATAACTCGCGACCCCTCGTTTATCCGACAGGAGTCAACTACAGTGTTCAAGAGCCAGGTGCAACGGGCGCAGTATTTCCTGCATTCGGCCGCCAGGGTTCCGAAAGACGCGGGTTCGATCACGGCTGTGGCGATCGAATTTCGATGCAGACGAATTTCTAGAGGTCCCTGTACTGTGCGATGTCAGTTCATGTTAAAGAACACGAGGTGGTCGAAATCTACGGCGTCCCACTTAGCCTGAGTCTCTTTGGGACGTTAAACTCCCAATAAATCAAACCATTCGAACCGTGAAACTCCGTGAAGTGTCACCGGGCCAAGTTCACAGAGCAGTACGCACCAGCAAAGCATTGCTGTCTGCGCATTGTTCTCCTCCCGGCCTTCTGCCGTTTTCGAAATTCCTCTTGATGCAGCTCCTGCCTTTCTTTATTTCAGCGAGATCATCGACCAAAATAAGGCTACATTCACCGCTAGGCTGCCCGCCAAGAGCTGGGACCAGTATAAGTGGATTGCAGCTTATATCTCGGAAGAGGATTCACCATCGAAGATAGCACAGATTATGCTGCCCACCCCAGAGAAGTTGAAGGTGCCGGTCACCATGGTTCCTTCTGGTCGTAATCGGCGCCTACGCGGAGTGAGGAGACGCGGTCGTTCCGGACACCAGATCCTCAAGGCAGAAAAGAGTAAGACAACAACACTGCATGTACTGCACGTGCTTATAAAACGAGTGCACAACTCGCATTGTCACGAGTGCGAAATCGGATGCCAAAAAAAATAAGCATGTTTTGAAATGTTTGAATATTCTTTACATTTCATTTAGTATTTAGCTATTTACTATTTATTTAGCTATTTACTAGCTACTTAACTATTTACTAATAAAAATAAAAATGGTATCAAAAGATGTTCCTTTCCACGGCATCTCGAAACCTGAAGCACCTGAGCTGGGGCTAGCTTGAATGAAAGAACGAAGATGACAGGGAGAGGGAAAAAAGAGGAAAGTGATCGAAAGAAAATATAGGGGTAGGGCGGAAATAAGTCTATGTACAAATACATGATGTGAAAATAGAAATACATGTGGGCTGCTGCGCCGCGCATGGCTTGTCTAGATGTTCTTGAAATTCTGAGAGCTCATTTATAGGAGCGATCACATTCACTGAGCAGATACAAAGGGTGCGACATGGATACAAAGTTGTACTTTCTGCTGTCGCAGAAGACGGAACATTGTCATTTTCTGGTTGCGTGAAGAAAAATTGTGGAATAAGCTTATTTCAACCATAATGAGAACCAAGGATAAACTTCAGGTTGCATCCGCATAACTATTATAGCAAGAAGGCTAGCATTTATATCCAGCTGAATTGCTGTTATTTCGCATCAGATAACATATAAGCTTTTATTTAGGCGCTACTTCTAAATTCTTTATTCCAGAGGCCCATGTACTCTGTGGGACGCTATGTATTCTCTAACATCACCGTTACTCCGGAACCGTGATTATCCGACTGTAGATTTCTGCTCATTGGAAAACCTGTGTATCATTATCATTTAAACTGTTTTTCAGTGTTAGTATTCCTCCCCTTCTGTAAGCACTCTTAACTTTCCTCGGGATTTGTTATACTGACACGGACTGGATAAACCATTCACTATAAAATCATGCGTTCCTGGTGCCCAAAACTAAATATGACTACAATGCTACCGTAGGGCCCTCGTCTAGCATTAATCATACCCTGAGGAGATCTGCGAACTAAGACTATAAATCCCAAGTAATGTTTCCTCTAGCTGATTTCCCATGATTTCCAGTGTTGATTTTGATTTGTGCACACATTGCTGTGTTACCACCTGTAAACGCGCAGGCAAGCCCAAGGTGCTCGTGTGCACGTTTGGAGAGTCCGGTGTGGCCAGCGCCATGGTGCCTCCGGATGGAACATGCGACGTCATGTTCTACACCGACATGGAATACGACAGCGACAAGGAAGCCATTGTTCCAATGGACGGAGGTCCAGCTTTCACGGTTTTCAAATCCGCAGCGCGCAAGAACACAAAGACAACTTTCGGAACCTCTATGTCTACCGGGTGAGGGTCGCCTAGAGTAGATATATGACCCTATCTGGTGGTTTAAAAAGGTGGCCAGATCTGGCTAGTTGGTATGGGTATGTCATATTTTGAATTGCGGGAACGACACGGACACAGAAAGAAAACCGGAAAAGATTCATGGGTGTCCTTAAACACCGAAATGGCAGGAGCAGCATATATAAATGTGCGAAATAGCAGTTCAGTACCAAAAATTGCAGGAATACATGTGCGAGATTATTGTGCGATAGTGAAAAAGGCAAGCTAGCTTTTTTTGTTAATTAAATTCCGATGTAGTCACACATCTGTTTTCCAAGCGATGCTGTTTTCAGATTTTAGAGTTTAGACAGTTGTCGACCATGCCGCACCAGGAGCATGCAGTGCCAACTCAATGGAGGCAAGATCGGGCTCGGTGCTTCAGCTTTTTATCAGTCGACAGCTTTCTTAGCGGCCACAGTAGATGTTGCCAAGCCCTAGGAATTTCTCAGTAGGAAGGAACCAAGGTGTCGCACAACACAGTGTCTTGCGGCATTAGCTCTCAAGCGGGAATTCACGGGCGTTTTTCGGGCCCTGAAGGCATCGTATCGTAGTATTAGTTAGTCACGAAAGTCAGTCGGAGACGGCGGCTACTGAAGTGATGCCCGTGTGTAGGCGTGGCTTGTAAAGAATTTGTCATAGCATTATATAGACCAGGTGCAGAGAGTCCCGCTAGATTTGGTGCAGTACCTGCGGGACGGCGTCTTTCTTCTCGTGCCCTAGTGCCATTCCGCGTGGCTCTTACGTGGTGCGCATTAGCACCACCTTCTTTTGCTGTGCTGACAAATTTTAAGGCCCGACACCACCGCTAATACGCTCGTTTTTCCACAGATTGATCGCTGATGCCGTGAAGGACAAAAAGTCCGAGCTGACGTCGTCCCTGGACGAGCTGTTCAGCGCCCGGCTCATCCACTTTGGCATGCTGAATGTCGGGAACGCCGAGGACTACGAGGACTTAAAGGCCGCAGACTTGCAGTACCTGAAGGTGAGTGCTTGTCCCCACTACTAGCTGGTGTAAGGTATGTCCGAACGACGCGTAATGGCCACTCGCACAGTTTAGCAGGTTGGTAGTGTGGTCGGTGCAGACATTGGATGCACTGCGCGTGCAGCCACGAGTGTGTTGCGGAAGAAACGCGAGTTGATGATCAGGGCATGGGGTGCTGAACGCAGACAGCCAGTGTTCAGTTACATCAGTGGAGTCAGGCTGACAGATGAGGTAACAAAATTTGCATGGGCTGCCTGGCCTCGACCGGCTCAACTCGCTGCAAGTCATGCCTATGTTTGAACCACATGCATTGTGAATTTAATCTCGATGCTGACAGTGGCCACTTCACCGTTCATGGCATGCTGTGGCATATAATGACGCCAAATATGTGATCAAAGCTTGCGCGCTGCAATAAGTTCTTCCTAGAAGAGAAAGACAGCTGGCATTCTTCTCGCTGTGAATGGCCATCAACTGCCAAAATTATTCTAGTCACGTGCGTATTTGTTGAGTTTGGAAGAGTGCGCTTTGAATCACAGCTTGGTGCTATTGTTAGTAATGAAGTCAGTCTAGTGAGATTGGCGAGATTCCCGACGTGAGCGTCTGTGAGTGGGCGAAATTGTCGTCGACAATTTCTATTCCGGCTTGTGCTGATGTCTCGTTATTACCGTTGTAACCCTCTTACGCTTCAGGGTTCATATCCTTCAGAGCCATCCATGCAGACGTATACTCGCGGACGCAATAATACGGAAGACGTTCTGGCTGTCCCATGCTTTTCTCGCGGTCCATAACTAAAATTCACCTGATACACGAGCGTGCAAGCGGTGTTTGCGTGCATAAAAGTTAAAATCATGCGTCAAAAGGCTGACCGCCGAAGCGTGGTTGACATTATCCTGTCCGCAACTGCACGTGTGAAGATGCTCTGAGAAACGTGTGCATCGCAAATCGCGTTACAGTACGCGAAACCTTTACTCACGCTCTCTATTTTTCGCGTTTTGTGACAGCCACATTTTCGGCGCAGTTTTCATTTACAGCGAAATCTTGTGCAGCTTTGGTTTATTCAGTTAGGTCTATAATCTACCGTGGAATCTACAGCACAAACTATAAGTTATTTCAATAACTACCTAATTAATTTAATAGAGCTCTGCAGGTCCTCACCAATGTTGTCAAGTGGCAAAGTATAGATAGAAAAGTCGCTGTCGCAATCTATAAGGAAAGCGAAGGAGGGGAAAAGAGAGATTGGGGGTGAAGATTGTCTTAATGGTTTGGGAGGTTATGACGACAGCGGATGAATGCGCAACCGGAACGCCACTGCGATGAGAATCCAAAGCGTTGCCACAGGAATGGAAGTCATGACGACGGTGCAGGAGTGGCTAAACTGAGGGTTGTTGTATGGCAGAATTCAGGACTATATGGCTAAACTAAAGCTATAACAGCTTTACATGATTCACGGGATAAGCCAGTAAACTTAGCTGAACAAAATTTCGTTCCCATGGTATGATTTGTATGCGACTCTCCAATGATAATTGTCTTGATGTACATTCCATATGAATTTTAATCAAATCAAGAGTTTGTGTGTTTGTCGGCCCTGACTAAAAAAATTTCGTTGCCACTTCACCAGTGTACATATGCAAGACGAAACTGACCACCTGAGAGTGATCTATCTCCTCAGCGGGTTTTTTTGCTTTGCTTGACAGCTATAGGTCTGGATTATCGAACAAGGTTTGTCCAAAGGCACATGACCGCTGTAACGAACAGCAAGTTCTTGCTATGTGGATTCCGGTCTACGTTTATGACCTCCTGTGCGCCAACTGTGCAGATCGTAGCCGAATTCGTGAATACAAAATCATCCAGCCGGCCGTGCCACTGCGCCCTGGGCATCTCGCTCCGCGATGGCTCCAAAGCGGAAAAGATTCTGGACGCGGCAAAGCAAGCGCCTCGGTGAGCGAATATCTCTGGCGCTATGGGGAATCAAAGAGGACAGGCGATGATAACGGCGTTAAGCATCACCAGTATTTTTTGCATGCCGCTTGACCCCCAGGTACCATGGAAGTTAACCTTTATGCAAACAAATTATTTTTGAGATTAAAGGAAAAGAAAAATGAACCAGTGTTTAAAAGCAGAAAATGAACCACCAAACTAAAAATAAAGGACCATGTAAACGGCCAAATGGTCATTGTATCATTGTCCAGAAGCATGCCCCATTCCATCTCGCATCAGAGAATTGTTCGGGATAACTCAGAAGTACTTATATTTGGGCGGGTTGGTTCATAACTTTTCAGGAGGACACAGGGGCGCAATAAAAGACACGGACAGAGAAGTAGACAGGGACGAGCGCTTACTATCAAAGACACGGACTTCTCTGTCCGTGTCTTTTATTGCGCCCCTGTGTCCTCCTGAAAATGTTCGGGATAAGCTGCACATTCTTGGTCGAGTTGGATTCGCTTGCTGTCGTCGAGGTAGTCGACAGTATTGTGTGCTGGTGCCGTACGGAACCCTAAATTCGGTGCTTGTGTTTGAGCCGTCAGGGCCTTACATGCTTATGTGCGTGGTGTTGTGAACGGCGTGCTACCGGATCAAAGCAATCGCGCTTTATCGAGGTTTCTGACTCCTCTCAGCGTTTGGATACTATATAGCAGCACCTCGCTTTGCGCAGTAAGGTTTATTGCAGTAAAAGTTTATCCGAGACCAGCACCAACAAGCATACCCTAGAAACAGTAACAATGTAGCCGGCTGCAAAATCCGAGCTAAGTTCTGAGCGTTGGACTGGGAGGAATAAGGCTCAAGGAGCGGCGACGAAAGCCTCACTAGCCTCAGGTACGATGCAATACAATACAAGTGCAGGCTCAAAGCAGAGAAGGTTGTTTAGACTACCATATTGCAATATGAGCACAGTAGATTTCACGAAAAAAAAATATGGATTACGTAACCAGACAGTCGCTATGAGATGCATCTATCTGGACCAAACAATACCGAAAGCGCCTCCCTCGCAGAATAAACTAACAGGTAAAAAGATAAACAGGCGCTTCCAGGTTTTTGAGACAACTGAGGCCTGTACTCATGCAAACGAAATTATGCAACAGGTGTATAATTCGCAAACTCGGTGAAGCATAACATGACTAAAAGCCGTAAGGCTCTAATATTTTGCTCGTAGTTTTGGTATGTTCTTCTAATGGTTTCTACGTGATTTCGATGTGATTACCACATCGTGCAGAGTCCGCAGTATTTCGTGTTTTCGGTACGCACTGTACGTAAACTTTACGTTGTGTATGAAATCCATACGGGGTATAAGGCGATTGTGCAAAGTTATAGGAATTGTCAAATAATTGCACCTGTCACTGCCTCGCTGCATTCCCGTGCGTTAATGTCTGCGTTTTCTGCCAGTGACTTCCCCGGGCTGACCATCATCATCGTCAAGCTGCACACCGAGAGCACGGGCAATGGCGACCGCTGGCCCCTGGCGCCCAACCCGGACGGAGTCGACCTCTCCGAGCACAACGCCCTGTCCTTAGTGAGTGCCTGCGTCTGTACACTTCCTCTTCTTCCTCTTAAAACATAGCACATACCCACATGTGGAGATTTGGAAAGCTGTAGTGGCTTTCCGCTTGTGCTTCGTTCTCGTCGGCGCCATAGTCTTCCTATGAGGCACTTCCCTGTGTTAACATGGGAACCGCATCCTAAAAGAAGGGAGGAAGGTGGGAGTGAAAATAGAAATTCATCGAATGGAACATGAAACGAAAACTAAGCTGACGTCATGGCCTCCCACCTGAACAAAAAAGTGAATGAAGTTACTGAATTGATGAGAAAGTGAAAGATTTGAAGCGAAATGATTGCGCAGTAAACGTGTTTCTGGGCGGAATATAAATTGAATGCGTTGCACCCCCTGCTCGCCGCTCTCACTTATTGTTTCGGCTTTGATCGTCCATTAGGACTGCTATTGCGCCACACAAATCGTGGGCCGTCGTTTTGTGTGGACGCTTTTGAGAATTTGGAGAGATCAGATTTTCTGACGCTGACTGCAGCTGACGCAGCGCTGCCTGACAGTGGTAACCGAACATAATCCATTTGATCGTTGGTATGCGTTGATTCCTTCCTATCCGACAACCTGCGAACGAACTGTCCCAGTACTGCCTACGAACGTTATCGCTACTAGGCTACTCGACGCTTAGTTTCGGTTGAATGCTGACAGTCACCTGTCACAGGATACAGGTGATATTGCAGGATAAATACAGCTGCAATAAACATCCACTTCTGAGTCTCGTTTCCGCTTCTTAGGGCGCTATCTTGCACTACGGCACGCGTATGGCAGTACCTGTTTCAGGCCATAAGAGCAGATGGCATTCAGGTACAGCAAGAACTGGAAGTAGCATGAGGGTTCAATACCTTCCACACAGTGCTTGCGTAAAAGTTTGATGTGGGGACAGATGCTCCAGCAAAATGGCAATGTGGAGCCTACGTGAATAACTTTCTCTTAAAATAGAAACCTGCCTTGTGAAATTATGAAAGAAGAAAAATTAGGTGAGAAACCAGCAGAATATGACTCTTACACAAGAAAAAATCGCACGGACGAAGCTGGAGACTCAAAAGTTTTTAGCCGATCAAGAATCTAGCAGAGCAGTGCGCACATGCGCGTGAGCTGGAAACAGCTATAGAAAACATAGGCAAAAAAAGTTGAAAGGCAAGTAATAAAAAATACGGCTATCGTGCACTTTGAGACTATGTGCCATTAATCAATCGGTATTCTTTAAAGCAAACTTTTATTTATGTATAAAAGACGCAATCAGTGCCTGAATTTATTTTAAAAGATTTCATGATATCGCTTTCAGTCTGCATTTTGCCTCGGCCGATCATCTTCACATTAACAGGGGAGTACAGTTTTGACACCTGGTGCAATGTTTCGACAGGTTGGCTGCATTGTCTTCTGCCATATCCATCGATGTGGAGGTCCTGCTCTATTCATTATTGTATAAGAGGTTACTTGAGACTGTGCATGACCTCATCGACAGCAGAGGTGCGATTCCTTTTCAGAACAGTACGTGCCTGTTTGTCGACTCGTTTATGGAACTCTTAGCGTGTAATTTGTAATCCACTTTTGTAGACCATGAAGATCAGAGCACAAACAGAAACAGGGTATTCCTATTAGTCCATGTGTAGCTCCTGTGTTGTGCCAGATATTTATATCTAGTTTTGACAATCTCTTGCTTAACAAGCCTAATACTGAAGCACGGATTGTTAAGGTTTGATGAGGATGTTGATGATTTTTGCTCCTTTTAATACTAACTCCTCTTGACGGTGTCGACTTGGCCTTTTGTCTACCTTTCATTAAACTTCTACTGTCCCCAACTTTAGTCATGAGGTGCCATTGCTTGACATCTCGTTTAGAGACTTGCTTCTCACCTTTTTCGACGATGGCCACGTTTGCTAGAAATACGCTCCTCGAACTAAGGAAGGCCTTTTACCCTGTACCCCGCCAGACTCAAAACTAGTGAAAAGGGGCATAGCAAGTCTCTGTGTGTGAAATTCCCTGCGAAAAAGCTGCCCTCACGTTATGTAGAACAGTTTCTTTGAAAAAGTTGGTCGTCTGCGGTCAGTAGGTAACCCCGAACAGGTCCTTGTCTCAGGTTCTGAATCACTTTCACGTAAGCTTAGGTTAAAGCACGCACCTCAGAACAAAGAAGCGTCGCGTCTGTAACTGAGGCCTCCTGTTATTCCCTATATGTAAAACGTTTCGCATAGTATCAAAAAGGTGAAATGAAATGTGGCGTGGATGGTGTGCTTTCAGCACTTACAAAACGCGTCACTACGTGCTCCTATCTCTCTGTAGAGCACAAAAAAGATTGCGAAGTCAAGCACCAAACAATCTAAACCAAATGTACAACCAATGCTGTTCCTTTTTTCCCCTGTCCTGAGGAAAATCGGTTATTGGCTAGAATGGGCAAATAACCTCCCAAAACATCGCAGCAATTGTCAAACCTGTACTTCCCTCTTCAGCAATGATAAAATCATTGGCCGTGGCCAAACACAGATTGAGCGCGAAATCTTGGAAGCTTTTTAAGTAAAAAAGTAAGGCCCTGATTGCGTCCGCGGTACATCAGTGAAATTTTTTTCTAACCAATACGATTCATGAATGGGCCAGTCTCCAAGTGCACCATAGCAACACTTTTAATCACTTACCTTTCCAAATTTTTGGCTTTCTTTTTTTATCGGCATTGCCTGCTCACGAGCATGCGCACCCTGCTCAGCTTGATTTTCAATCAGGTAAAAATATTGACCCGAAGTTGCGAGGAAGGAAACGGGTTTATTTACAAGAGGGGTTCGGGACGTCACTGGACGTTCAGCGTCAGGCGGGCTCCGCCACAGTCTCCCGCACAACGTGTACTTCTTTCCACTGCACTGCAGTGCGGCAGCGCCACGGCGCGGCGTAACACTTCGCCCGGGGCAGTCGAAGCTCGTACTCGAGCGAGTTAGCGTTGTGATTGCAGCTTTTAAGAAGGGCTACGTGAACGACCTGGACCTTGCCAGCGGCGATTGCCTGCGGTGACTTTGCCGATTGCGTAGTTAACGTCACTGAGGCGATCCAGAACAACGAAAGGGCCGCAGCACTTTGCGAGGAATTTCTGGTAGAGGTCCCGTCGACGCAGTGGTGTCCACAGTCGTCGCGCTTCCTCCAAAATGCAAAGAGTCTGCGAAATGGACTGATCACGACGTTCAGAGAAAGGAAGAATTGTGCCTAGAAAGGCGCGCGGTATGCGCGCGTAGAGCCGAAAGAACGCGGAGTACCCAGTGACGTCGTGTGTTCCAGTGTTGTATGCGTATCTTACAAACGGTTCGGCCGTCGAAAACCTGTTCCAGGCCGCCACCGATATCATAGTCGAGTACGTGGCCGAGAGGTAGCACGGTGTCCTAGTTCTAATGGTCGGCTGCTACATACATGGACATGTTCGTGAGGGTGCGCTTGAAGCGCTCCGTTAGGCCATTTGTTTGCGGATGATAGGGCGTCGAATGACGGTAGTCACAATTGCAGATCCGTAGGAGTTCTTGCATACCATCGGCAATGAACTGGCGCCCATGGTGGCTGATGATACGAGGAGCTCCATGGCGAAGGATCACCGAGTGTAGAAAAAAGGAGAAGACGTCTGTTGCTTTGGCGGACACAAGAGCAGCTGTCTCCACGTAGCGAGTCAAGTAGTCGACGCAAACAATAATCCAGCGTTGGCTCGTGGTAGACTTGCGAAGCGGACCAAGCAAGCTGACCCCGAACTTCTCAAAATAGGAGTGAGGTGGTGTGATCGGTTTCAGCAAGCCGGCGGGTGAGGCAGTGCGATGCTTAAAGCGATGGCACTGCAGACAGCCTGTTACGTACTGCTGAGCTGTCTTGTAAAGTTCAGGCCAGTAAAAGCGTTGCTGCGTCCTGTGTAACTTGCAAGAAAACCCTTGATGTCCGGCAGAAACATCATCGTGCATGGCGTGCAGGCCAACGCCACGAAGACCGGCATGGACAACCAAAAGCAGACGTGTACCCTCCACGGAAGAGTTCTTCTTAAAGAGCACGCTCTCCGATATGACGAACTGCGTTACTGGAGCAGACGTACGGGCTTGATCAAACAACGGTCCGAGACTACGATCCTTGAGTTGGTATTGAGAACCCCATAAAGCTTCTAACGTGTTTCAAGGAGCATGGCTGTGGGAACTCCCGTACGGCAGTGATCTTCTGTGGGTCTGGCCGGATACCATACTGGTCGGCAAGGAACCTGAGGACAAGGGTTTGCCGTTCACCAAAGTGGCATATCTTTGAGGTTAAGACTAGTCCAGCTCTTGCGAAGCAAGCCCGCACCATACCTAGGCATTCGTTATGCTCGCGAAGATCTTTCTATTAATGATCACATCGTCGAGGTAACATATACAGACCTCCCACTTATGCCCACGCAATATTGTGTCCATAAATCACTCAAAAGTAGCGGGGGCATTGCATACCCCAAGGGGTACGACATTAAATTCATGCAGTCCATCGCGCGTAATAAAAGCTGTCTTCTCCGTGTCCGTTGAATGCATGGGGACCTACCAATACCCAGAGCGCGAGTCAACCGACGAGAAGTACGACGCAAATTGAAGACAGTCCATGGCATCATCCTTAGTTAGCGGGAGCGCCTAGACGTCTTTCTTAGTCACAGCATTCAATTGATGGTAGTCTAGGCAAAAGCGCTAGGAGTTATCCTTCTTGCGTACCAGTATAACAGGAGCAGCCCATGAACTTGACTCCCGGATGACGCCTTTCTGTAGCATATCTCGCACTTGCGCGTTGATCAGCTTTCGTTCAGCTTGAGACACACGATAAGATTTCTGTCTGATCGGATTAGCCGTACCGGTGTTGATGTGATGCTGCGTGCGAGAAACTGGCAGGGAAGGTGGAATGGCTGGTTGGGCGAAATCAAAAACCGACGCATACTGGGTAATAAGTCTGTAAAGCGAGCCGTTGGGATGACAGAAGCGACATGCTGATCATGCGCATGATATAGATGGAAAAGTCTGCTGCTCGACTGGAAGGCTCGCACTCAGAGGCGAGCCCGGCGGTGGATAACCACCTCCTCCACCTCTGGGAGGCACGACACAGCCTATTCCGCCGCTAGCGTCGTCAAAACACAATCGGAAACTCAAAATTCGCATCGCGGAAATCACCCAACTCGGCGACTCCAACTGGGTGCGCCGATGCAACACTGCAGCTCGGCAAATGCCGAGTCGGAGTACGTGGCGTCTCTTCCGCGCCCTTATTGATCCAGTGCAAACCCGTACTGACACAAAAACAGCTTCAAAGGGTTATGGATAGATGGATGAAGCTGGACTAGTCTTAACCTCAAAGAAATGCCACTTTGGTGAACGGCAAACCCTTGTACTCGGGTTCCTTGCCGACAAGGATGGTATCCGGCCAGGCCCACAGAAGATCGCTGCCGTACGGGAGTTGCCACAGCCATGCTCCTTGAAACACGCGGCCAAACTGGCCGATGCGCTCCGTGACAAATATTTGAGCCTACAACAGGATCCCCGTGGTCAGGCTTACTCGTATGCAGGTTCCGAGAACGCGTATTTGGATCAACCGTTCCAGCTCCATGACCTAAAAGCGGCCCTAGCTAAAATGAAGCGAGGTACAGCAACGGGCCGGGACAAGGTTACGGTAAAGCTTACTGCCAAGCTCCCTGGTCCCGCCTACAAAGCTCTCCTCGATTACTTCAACACTGTCTGGATTGGAGGCACACCACTCCCCATAGATTGGAAAACGGCACTAGTTACTTTCATTCCCAAGCCCCGTAAAGCCATTAACACCGACAACCTCCGGCCCATCTCCCTGACTTCGTGTGTGGGGAAGCTGATGGGGACTATGGTGCGCGACAGATTGTCGGCTTTCCTGGAACAGCAAAACATTTTCGCAGACACCATGTACGGTTTCCGCCTACACAGGTCCGCACAAGATGTGCTGTTGCAACTGCACAAGCAGATTCTCGACCCCGTCGAGCACCCCAGCAATGATAAAGTAGTCGTCGCACTTGACCTGCGGGGGGCTTTCGACAATGTGACCCACGATATTATCCTATCGCACTTGCCGCAAAGACTGTGGGCAAGATACTTTCAATTATATCAAACAATTCTTTATGGCCCATATCAACTTGGCACACGAGGGACCCGACAGGGAGCTGTCCTCTCGCCATTACTATTTAATCTGGCCATGATGAAGCTCCTTACGCAGTTGGCAGAGGTCGCCGGCGTGCAGCACGCTCTGTATGCAGACATCACCCTATGGGCAGCACAACACACGGTTGGAGTCATCGAGAGCAATCTGCAACAAGCGGCAGCTATTGTGGACGAATACGCTCGTCACTGTGGTCTTGAATGCTCCCCGAGCAAATGTGAATTTGTGCACATACGCCCCAACTCAAAGTGCACAACCAAAATTGCTGTTTCCCTACTTAGCGGACCGATACCCGAACACGAGGAGATCCGGGTACTGGGGCTTTTCATTCATCATAGGCGCAAGATAGACACTACCCGCAGGACACTGACAGCAACATTGTCGATATTTCCAAATCCCTAAGTGATAGCGACAAACGGATTCTGAAGCATGGCCTTACATTTTATCCAACTAACAATAATTTTAACGAGTATGAACTTCACAGAGACCTCACAGAATTTGCGCGAAGATTGCGAATTAAGGAATTCTTTGCCGAAAAAGCAAACACCCCAATTACTAACCTAGCTCTTTCCTGCAACACGTGGTCAACACGTGCTCACCCTACTGCAGTAACCAGCCTTAATCCCATCCCTCTCAAAGCCGAAAGCACGTGGACGCCGGAAGCGCAGCAGAGTCCCGAATTAGACTTGTACATTAAATCTGTCTCGAAAGAAATTATAGACCAAACAAAGCAAGCTCGAAAACGCAGAAACGTTACCCCAACGGAACAGGCTACTCTGAACCACTTAGCTTCTAGAACCGATATAGTCATTAAACCTGCAGACAAAGGAGGTAGCATAGTTATCCTGCCAGCCGAAAAATACAAAAAAGAAGCTTTTAGGCAACTTAACAACCCTTGTCATTATAGGAACTTAGATTCAGATCCCACTTCAGAGTTCTGCAAATTGATTCTGAACAAACTCGCCAACTTACTGTCAAGAGAACTAATCACGCAGTCCGATTACCACTTCTTAAATCCGCTAAACAAACAGGCAGGACGCTTTTACCTACTTCCCAAAATCCATAAGGTTTCCGCAGAAGACTTGTTTACCGCAGATATCCCCGGCAGACCTATCGTTTCAAACAATAACACGCCCACAGAGAACTTATCAATTTTCCTGAACAACTATCTTGCAGATATTCCCACCCACCTCCCTTCCTTTGTCGAGGATACACCGCACTTTCTCCGCATAATAGAGTCTCTGAATGACGCTTCCGTTATCCCAGCAGATAGCATACTTGTCACACTTGACGTCGCCGCTTTGTACACAAATATTCCCATTAATGAAGGTATCGACGCACTCTTAAAAATTCTAACTCAAAGTCCTCACCCGCACGAAACTGAAGTGTACCTCACGCTACTTGAATTGGTACTAACACTCAACTACTTTGAATTCAATTCTTCTTACTACCTTCAAGTATTTGGAACAAGCATGGGCACTCCCTTCGCACCCACCTACGCGAACATTTTTATGGGGCTACTAGAATCTAAACTTCTAAATTCATTTCTAAAAAAACCACTCATATACCTGCGGTACATAAACGATATTTTCATGATATGGGAGCATGGGGCTGAGACCCTGAAGGCATTCGTCACACATTTCAATTCATTCCACTCCAGCATTAAATTCACCTTCAACTCTTCGAAAACGCAAGTCAATTTCCTTGACACCACTGTCCATTTAGAAAATAGAAAGCTCAAAACCACACTTTACAGGAAGCCTACTGACCGACAACAATACTTAGATTTCACTAGCCATCATCCAAGACACTGCAAACAAGGTATATTCGTAGGACAGGCAACGAGACTAAGAAGAATATGTAGCGACGACGATGACTACCTGAAACACCTCCACTCGCTAAAAAACACACTAATCACCAGAAACCATCCACAGACAACCCTTAATAATGCGTTCCAACGAGCAACCACTTTGAAACGAGATGTAGTTCTTAAAAAACGAACAAAAGCTAACAGTCAACGACCTCCTGCACTTATAACGAAATACTCAAACGCGCTTCCAAACATAAACAATATCCTGCGGAAATACCACCCCATTTTAACTGGTAACGACCGTCTCAAGAAAATATTTCCCGACGCACCAAGGGTAACATACAGACGCAACACAATCCTGAAGGACATCCTCGTGCATGCTAGGCTCGGTAAGAAATTACCACCGACAGTAACTTCATGCTCTCGACCTAGATGCAAGACATGCAAACATTTACAAAGGGACACTACGGTTAAAAGTACGGCAAGCGATTTCAGTTTCGATATAAAGACCAGTTTTGACTGCACATCGTCCAATATTATCTACATGCTCCAGTGCTCCTACTGCCAGAAACAATATATCGGAGAAACCGACAAACAATGAGTGCCAGATTAAACGGGCACCGGGCTGACACAACACGGAATGAACAGAAGGCAGTGTCGACCCATTTTAATCAACGCCATCACAAATTCGACGAACTCAAATTGTTCATTCTTCAGTCAGGCTTCAAATCGACTAGGGACAGAAAATGCAGAGAAGCATTCCTAATCCACAAATTTAAAACACTGCAACCAACAGGGATTAACATGTCCAGAGGAAACCTGGAATCTCTCGGGTACATTCCAGGGTCAGCATAATTTTAAATTAACAAATGTCTTGCACGTGGTCAGACTATTTCCTAGAACCTCACATAAGTATATTGTCTCTCCTTGCACCCTTCCCACGTCATATCTTCCACCACATTTCCGTTCTTGTCACCCTCTCCCTTTGTTCACTTTTTTTTCTCCTAATCCCCTGCTACCAGTTCTCGGAAACCATGACACTCCTATTACCCCCTCCGCCCCCACTTTTTGGCTTCCTCTGAACACGAGCCATTCCCCCCCCCCCCCCCCTGCCTTGTCCTTCCTTGGAAATGCCCCCCTTCCTTTCTCCTTCCAGTGCCAGCTTATTTTTTTTTCCTTGTTCTCATTTCCCTGTACCACGCTGACTAATTTTATCTGAGTTTTGCAGGTTCACCCAGCGCCTCCCCCCCCCCCGTCGCAGCCCCTTCAAAGCCTTTGTTCATTACACACCCCGTGGATATGTTTTTCCACTATTGCAGCTTAACGAATCAAGATTCACTTCCCTCCCTTTCCTGACACACATCCCCTCCCACACCACTTTCCTTCCCCACCCCCGGGGCCTTCCTCCTCGGAGCGAAGGCCCTATTTAATCCCTGCCGATGATGAATGCTTTGCCCAGACGAAGACAAGTCCCCTTGTCGAAACGTTGGCTCTAGCAACCTGAGGTTTTCCCCTCCCTTGTTCATTTTGTGATCGCCAAGGACCATCTACCGCACCTCTCTCTACAATGGACTACCCTAAACAAGCTACGTAAGGTGGGGGATCAGGTGGGTCGGATGCTCCACCCGGTATTCGAAAAAAGGGGGGGGCCTACGATGCAAAGATGCCCTGCGGCTGTCCAATGCATTCGTAACCAGCCGGATTTTATATTCGGCTCCCTACCTCCACCTACGCAGATGCCATGAGAATGCCTTAGAAGTAGTTCTCCGCAAGATTTAGAAGAGAGCGCTCGATATCCCCATAACGACGTCCAACAAGCGTCTCCTCGGTCTGGGGGTTACCAACACCTTTGGGGAGTTACGAGAAGCTGATCTTAATAATCAATACTTGCGCCTGAGCAAAACACCTGCGGGGAGCCGCCTTCTGCCCCGCTTACACATATCCTACGCAACAGAGACATCCCTGAAGCCTAACGCTTTGCACTCCAGGTGCGACCCCTTCCAAAGAACATGACTGCAGACACCCATGATGGTCGCCGTCTTGCGCAGGCGGGGGCTATTTCTCAACAATATGGCCATAAGCCAGGTGTTTTGTATGTGGATGCGGGTCTTGAGGGGAACGAGGCAGCCGACGCTGCCGCCCGCACGCTTACTCACTGGGCATCGCCTCATCCGCAGCCAGATCCGGAATTCAATTTCAATCCGGCCATCACCTTTAAAAAGATCACTTCACTTTATCAAAACTTTCATGGCCTCTATCCCCCTCCCTCTAAAGGCCTCACCAGGGGGGATGAGCGCTGTCTTCTCCGCCTCTATACCAGTAGTGTACTGTGCCCGGCAGTACTTAAGCTCTTCAATTCTTCTTTCTCAGGCGCGTGCCCGCACTGTGAGGAATTTTCGCACACCTACCACACGGTGTGGGCATGCTCTTCCAATGCTGCCTACCCGCTCTACCTCCACCCCACTCGAGAGGACTGGGAAGCTGACCGCACGGCTCCTCCGAAATCCATGCCCAACAGGCATTGGTAGCTAGAGCCCGGGCCGCCGCGGAAGCTACAGGGATCCCGGACTGGGGATCCCTCCTAGTGTTTGTAAGGGGCGGGCCCTTCCGGCTCCCCCATCGACCCCTCACTGTAAATAGAAATGAAAGTTTTCCTCCTCCTCCTCCTCAGACACGGATCGGATAGTAAGAATGTCATAAGCATAAAACCTAGCGAGTTTAAGCGCCGATGGGATCAAAGCATGTTCTGACGAAGCATTCAATGTCCATAGTTGTGCGCAACCGTCAACTACGGCAAAAATGGCCCGGGGCACCAGAACATTCGGATTCGCGGCGTTGTGCACATCTGGCTCAACAAGCAAGTGGAAGGTGCCCGAGCGGTTGTCCGAAGAGTGAACAGAGACTAACATTGCATCCATGGCTGGTAAAAGCACAATTTGCGTGACACTAAAGGCACCATCACTGCGGTCGGGTGTATGGATGGATGGAAACAACTTTATTACACAAAAAAAAAATCTTCCAGGGTTGTTCCCTACTGGTCCAGGAGTCGAATCCTGCACAAAAGTACACAGGATATTGCGCTGGAGAGAAATTTGTCCAGCTTCGCAATCCAAAGTGGCCCCCCATGCACGTAAAAAAATCAATACCTTATATGACATCATGTGTGGCATGGAGTAATACGACAAATTTTGCTCAAAACGTCTCTCCAGCAGTGGTGACTGGCACGAAGCAGATGACAACTAGGTGCACACTTTCACCACCAACACCACGAGAACTAGCACACTGGTCCCACGCAAACATCTTTGCGTCCAAGGCGCTTTTTGAAAGAGGCTTATCACCGACACAGGGGCACCGGTGTCCACAAATGCAAGAGTTTAAGACACCAACACACAGACACTGCTCTTCAACATAACTACCGGCAGAGGAATTGTTGATGACGACCGTTTCGCGACGTCACCTCTATCGGCCGCAGGAGCTAGTTTTCCGGCGGTGGTGGGGAAGAACGACGACGAGGCGGTGGTGAACCGCCGCGTCACGGGTGCGGTGGTGTGAGGCTGCAGTCGGAAACGGGAGAATCGGGGCGGAAGAGTCGGTCTTGTCGTGGCTGCCAGTCATAAAGAGGGTTCCAGGACTGGGGGCCCCGGAAAGCCAAGGACGGCCGAGCCGACAATTGTATGAAGAAGCGAAGTGGTTGGTCGCGAAGCCAACAGTAACGGGAAATGTGCCCAAAACGACCACAACTGTAGCAGATTAGAGCCGCACGTGGAGCGTAGGAAACGGGGAAGTCGCTCGGAGGGGGATAGGAGTTCCGAGGCACAGAACAGTGTTCTCCTTTGGTGCGGGGGTAGGACCGGTGCGTTCGAGGTTCACAGACACCGGGACGGATGCGTGGACCATGCTAGGCTTGTCTGGCTCCGGAGACTTGGGGTTCGGAGTGGAGCCTACAGCGATCCTGCGTTGTAAACGACGACGATCGGCGCGTTGCAAAGACGGCCAAACCTGGGGGAAAGGCGGCGGGCCTTTAGGGCCTCAAACATCCGGCAATGAGGAATGACTACAGATTAAGTGGCGAGATCGTCCTTAGCATCAAGAAATGATAGACGTCTTCTGCAATACACTTCAAGAGGTGGTCAAATTTATCGTATCGTCTTCAGTAATGGTGCGGTTTAAAGTGCACCACAGCTTTAGAACTTCTCAGTGTGCGTTGTACAATCTCATTAGGTCGTTGCGCTTGTTGGGCAAGTGTTTGTTCGGCTTTTTTCATTCTAGACAGCGTGTCCTTAAAACACTCCTTGAGCTCGTCCCCAAAACTGTCCCATGTAGCTAGTGCGTCCTCATGGTTCTCGAACCGTAAAAGTGTCGTTCCATCAAGAAGGAAAACAACGTTCATGAGCTGCATCGACTTGTCCCAGCTTTGTTGTTTTCTAACACGCTGGTAGTGCTTGAACCACTCCTTGAAGTCCTCGTCCGCAGCGCCAGAAATCATGCGGGGCTCGCGCTGACACGGCCAGAACCTGACCTGCTCGGAGCTGTCCCGGCTGGATGGTGGCCCGGGCTAAGACGTGCTGGCAGGTGGTGGAGTGTTGCCGTTGCGGGTAGCCATAATGGGGAATGCGGGTAGTAGCCCAGGACGCCAAAACCCCACCTCCCCTAAGTGATACGAAGTTGCGAGGACGAGGACGGGTTTTAGAAGAGGGGATCGGGGAAGTCACTGGACGGTCAGCGTTAGGCGGGCTCCGCCACAGTTTCGCGCACACCGTGTTCATCTCCTTTCCACTGCACTGCAGTGCGTCAGCGCCACAGCGCGGGGTAGCAATATTTAGTTATGCCCTTGTTTAGTCTTCCCTTGCGTATATTTAGTCTTCCCTTGTGTATGCGTCCTGGTCTGCTGGTTTCTCTCTCCAGTAACATGCACCAACTGGCCCAACAACTACTCTTCTACAATTCTAAGAAAAATGACAAGTGAAAAACAGCAGCCTCATCGTGCAAATTATATAAGAGAGATCGAATCTGATACCGAAATATCAGTTGAAGAGGATCCGATTCAAGAACCGCCTGTGCGCAACCGGCCAATTTTTCCAGTGTTTGCGCTTGTAACGTAGCAATCCCATCTGTTTCAGGCACGCAGCTGCTTCAAAATTGTTGGTGTACACCATCGCCACCTCACAGCACAATAAACGTGCTGGCTTACTGACCCAGTCAACCAGTCTTGTACTTTTCTTTTCCTCAAAATCAACAGAGGGTTTGGACTGCAAATAAGACAACGCTGGGAAGCATTATAATTACCTCGTGCAAGTGGGCCCTGGAGTCTGTGAAGTGTGCCGGGAATGCAGTCGAACCGAGTACCGCATACGGTTCAAGACGGAGTATGTATGTGAGCGTATGCACACGAAAACAGTGAAAGGCATGAACGAGTCAGTCACTCCATGCCCTTCGGATGTTAATGCCAATCAGCTTTTGCCTATTAATTTGATTAGCTGGTAAGATTAGCTTTCATTTTAACGCGACAGCGTTAAGCGCCCCATGTCGCAGAAAAGCTGGTGTCATCGTCGGCGGCGTTGGCCGTGAGCGAGAAATCCCAGAAACATTAATAAATAAAACCTACAGAATGGAAAGCTGGGCTAGTTGTAGGTTGTTCATATTGAAAATTTATGGGCGCAAATAAACAAAAGACAAAGAAACCACAGGACAAGCGCCTTTTGTCCTGTGGTTTCTTCTCTGGCTTTTGTTTGTTCGCGCCCACAAATTTTCACCATAAATAAAACCTAGTAGGAAAATTGTCGATTTGGGATTCGAACTAAGCCTCCGATGTGTGAGACGAGCACGCTAACCACTCCGCCACTCCAGCTCTACGGTTTGGGTTGAACAAAGGCGCGTCTACTGATTACGGTGTCTTCGCTCACTCTCATCATCCTCTCTTCCCTTACGGCGCGGTTAAGGTTTCCACCAAGATAAGCAAGACAGACACATTTCCTTTCTTAAAAACCAATTTACCGACGAGCAAGGCGTAGAGCCGAACGGGTGATGCCGTTCTGTAGACTGCCTGACAGCGTTGCAAGACGCTCTTGCGCTTCGCTGTTAAAAACGAAACATAAGCTTTCTCAAATTTTTTCCCGCATTTCAGTTTACCAGTATTTAACAACGCATTTCTTTAAACCCCAACTTACTCTTAGGCTGCACCACTTTCATGACCCCCAACAATCTTCCTAATCCCCCAAAAAAACTGTCACCGCAGGAATAATTATGGCTCGGGCATTTTAATTAAGTGAAACAAGAAAATTTCGATCCTGACTTAGGTTAGCGCAGTTATACATCACCCTGAGAGATAAGGGTATAGTTAACAACTGGTGTTTTTGTAAGATGTATCCTACTATAGCAGTCTCTCAGCAAAGGTTACATTTTTCGGACCCTGCGTTTGGTGCATGTAAGGGATCGGTAGTGTACGCGGGGTCATCGGAATGCGGCTGGGGGCGTTCAAAGCGAAGCGTCTCCTTTCTTGGAACGCGGCCGCTCGCGAACGCGCCGGGAACTACGGGTGTCCCCCCCGCTCCGCGGTACCGATTCGCGCACGTGCTGGCACGAATGGTATTTGTGTTTGTTTTTACTTTTAGTTTGGAATGGAAAGGGCGCTTTGCCCTACAGAAGCTGGGGGGCTGGCCATGCTCTCGGTAAACCAATTAAGTGAACGAACCGTCTCTGACGGGGCACCCCTGGTGCGAAGGAACGCTTCAGTCTTCAAGTTTTATTTTATTTATTTTATTCAATACTGCCAGCCTCCATTTGGTGGCCAAGGCAGGAGTGGTACAAGGGTACATCGTACATCGCGACAAAACAAAGCAAGCAAAAATGCTAATAAATAAGCAAAAGCTAACACACATGGTTTTGTAGAAAGACAAAGAGCAAGGTTAAATGCACTCGGTTACCCAAACATACAAAAGAAAGCAAGCAAAAGAGCATGAATGAATACACTGAGCTTAAAATGACGATATGACAGCAGATAAAAAAGACTTTCTGATCTGTCAAACGGACCACGTCACACGGAAGCCCGTTCCATTCCAATATTGTTCTTGGAAAAAAAGAAAACTGATACGCTTTCGTTCGGCACCGTGGCACCATGATTGTCAAATTGTGTTTATTGCGCGTTGGTCGTGAAGTGTTGTATGCCATGTAGGTCTCAAAATGAATGTTTGTTAAGTTATTAACAATCCCATGCAACATTTTTAGACGGTGCAACTTGCGACGAGATTGAAGTGTCTGCAGTTCAGATTGCCTCAATAGATTAGTAACCGAAACATGCCTTCCATATGCGTTGTAGATAAATCTAAGCGCCTTCCTTTGAACGCCTTCAATGCGCTCTACATCTACTTGGGTGTGCGGATCCCAAACCACATCTGCGTATTCCAGTAATGCCGTACGAGTGCAGTGTAAGCTGGTAATTTAGTTTTAGATGTGCAGTGCCTTAGACGGTTTCTTAACAGCCAAAGCCTGTTGGACGCTTTTGAGACTATATGCCCGATGTGCGAACTCCAACTCAAGTTACTATTGAATACAACCCCCAAGTATTTGTATTCTTTTACGGGGGAGACAGCTGCACCATTAATTGTGTATGTGTAATTAAGAGCGCACTTTTTACGCGTAAATGTCATTTTTGAGCACTTAGACGTGTTTAGTGACATTTGCCAGACTAGGCACCACCTTGATACCTCTGAAAGGTAGTCATTCAGCACGTGGTGATCCTCCGCATTTTGAATAGGCAGATATACAACGCAGTCGTCAGCGAAAAAACGGCACCGTACAGGGGAGTCGAAGTTTAAGTCGTTTAAGTAAATAAGGAACTATAGTGGACCGAGAACGGAGCCCTGGGGTACTCCTGAGAGAACTGGAGCTGGTATAGAATTGGAACCTGAGATCTGGACGTACTGTTGCCGTTCAGAGAGGTAGGAATCGAGCCATTGAACAAGACGCTGATTTTGTAATAGATGTTTGAGTTTTATTATTAGATTACGGTGCGAAACGCGATCAAAGGCCTTCGCAAAGTCGAGAAATATTGCATCTACTTGCCCACCCTGATCAATGCATGCCAAAAGTTCATTGGTTGTGTAAATTAGTTGTGTTACGGTGGACAGGCCACGCCGAAACCCATGCTGGTTACTAGAAAAGAAGTTACTGCTTTCTAGAAAAGAAATCAAGTGCTTGAAAATGAAATGCTCCATAACCTTACCCGAGGTACACAGGAGTGAAACTGGCCTGTAGTTGTTTACACAAAGTTTGTCACCCGATTTGTGGATAGGGATGACCTTTGCAGTCTTCCAGTCAGCCGGCACTTCTGAATTTAAAAGACTTTCATTGTAAATGATGACAAGATATTTCGCGCACCATTCTGCGTAGCGGGAGAGAAACGCATTTGGAATGCATCGGGCCCAGGAGACTTCTTTTTGTCTAAATTGAGTAGAGCTGCGAAAACTCCTTCGACAGATATTTGTAGGTCTGGTAAGATAAGGCACGTGGATCGTAATTCAGGCTCCTGCATACTGTCAGTAGAAAACACTGAAGAAAAGTAATTATTGAAAGCTGATGCAATGTCGTAAGGATCCTTACTTTCTCTGTTATTCAAACGAATTTTACTAACTGTATCCTTCTTCTTTGTTAAGTGTATCCAAAATTTGTGTGGGTCTGCGGTGAGAAAGTTATGCATTTTAACGTTAAAAAAAGTGTACTTAGACTGTTTAATTTTCATGCGCAACTCTGTGCGAAG
>NW_028317779.1:0-88000 GCF_055824585.1 Amblyomma mixtum | reverse complement strand
TATTGCAGGAATTGGCCAGCTTCTAAATATGGCAAAGTCAATGCAGGGGAAACATTCGAGAAAGTGGTCCAATACTGCCAACTTCTAAAAATGGCTGAGCCAAGGCGGGTGAAACGTTCGAGAAATTGGTCCAATACTACCAACTTCTAAAAATGGCTGAGCCAAGGCGGGGAAAACGTCTGAGAAACTGGTCCAATACTGCCAACTTCTAAAAATGGCTGAGCCAAGGCTGGGAGAACGTCTGAGAAACTCGTCCAATACTGCCAACTTCTAAAAATGGCTGAGCCAAGGCTCGGAGAACCGAGGCAACGCGGGGCCTTCACAGGGCTGTCGTTTGCCAACTCAGATCCTACATTGGACCAATGTCATGTGCTGCTTGGGCTGGAGACTGGAGACCAGAGACTGGAGACGACTGGTCTCCAGTCGTCTCCAGTCGTCTCCAGTCGTCTCCAGTCTCCAGTCTCCGCCGCGGCCGGGATCTAACCCGCGTCTTTCGGGTCAACAGCCGAGCACCATAACCACTGAGCCACCGCGGAGCCTGCAAGTATTTTTTTGGCCAGCTCGGCTTTCACTTTGATGTGATCATGCTCAGCGAAACATGGTGTACAAAAGAAGATGTTTTTACTCTGCCAGGCTACAACATTTTCTGCCTAAATCATCCAATGCGGCGGGGAGGCGGTGTATCATTATTAGTGAAAATCACATACAGATGCGACATTATCGAAGCCCTCGCCCGTAGTGACACCGACTGTGAAATACTACCTGTTTATTTGAACGGTTATCTTGTCTCGGTAGTTTACCATCATCCAAGCTATAGTATTGCAATCTTTCTCAAGAAGCTTGAATATATTTTTGAGTACAGCAGAATGAATAAATAAAAGTAGTCTGTGGCGGTGATAATATAGATATGCTCGTTGATTCATCAATGGCAAATGAAACAAAATGGGTTTTCGAAAGTTTCGGCCTAATTAACGCTATTAGTATGCCTACGAGGGTAACTGCTGAATCTGAAACATTAATTGACATCTTTCTTACTAGGTTAACCACCGCAAATACAAAAGCTGGACTATTGTCCTGTGATCTCAGTGATCAACTTGCAGTATTCATGGCTATTCTGGATCACTGTGCTGAATCTAAATCTCCAATGTTCGCACAAAGTATTTCACCTCAAAAGCTCGATAACTTTCGGGAAGAAATACTAAACTTGTCCTGGAGAAATGTATTTAGCACGGATAATCCTAATGACTCCTCTGACAGATTTCTTTCACTATTCACAACAATATACGCAAAGCATTTTCCGAAGAAAGAATACAAAAAGTCACGAAGAATTAGAAAGCCGTGGATTAATAAAGATCTTCTGAAGAAAATTAAAGTTAAGTACTCTCTGTACGCTAAATTTCTTACAGAGCGCGGTGCTGAGCGATTAAAAGAATTCAAACTGTACCGTAATCGATTTAACAAGGAAATTAAGCTTGCCAGGACAAAAAACTAATAATGTATTTATGACAGGTTCGGACTCAGCAGCAACATGGAAAAAGATAAATACACTCTTCGGAACCGGAAAGTCCCAAATTCCAGTCAATGAGCTAAATATTGGTGGAAAAATTGTAACTGGAAAGTAAATGGCAAGTACTTTCATAACTACTTAGTCAATCTGCCTTTTTCATTAGTCGTTGACGACAATGCACACTACGTGACTAATAAGTGTGCGCAATCAATTTTCTTAAACCCTGTAACAGAATCTGAGGTTCAAAGAGTACTTTTGAAATTAAAAAACACTACTTCTCTTGATGTTTTTGATATCCAAGTTCCAGCAGTGAAATTTGTTGTGGACATTATTGCCAGACTTTAACTCATATATTTAATCTTTGTTTTAATGCTGGCGTCTTTCCTCGTGAGTTAGATTAGAACAACCTAGACAACTATTTCAATGTTTCCAATTTTCTCAACAGTTTTAGAGAGTCTTCTCCTTTCTTGCTTTGCGTCATTTACAAACACAGTTTATCATTTGACTTGGAATTTGGATTTAGAAAACATCACTCAACTGAACTTGCCCTATTACATAGTAAAAGAATACACCCTAGAAAATTTTGAACAAAATATATTTGTGTTAGGAATATTTGTGGATTTCAGTAAAGCCTTTGATTCCTTAAATCGCAACTTACTTTTGAAAAAGAATTGTTTGGTATACGTGGTTTCGCATTCAATATGACGGAGTCTTACTTTGAGAGCTGTAAACAGTACGTGTCTCTAAATAACTGGGTCTCATCGACAAAAACATTTGGTGCACCACAAGGCAGTATTTTGGGGCCTTTTCTTTTAAACATTTTCATAAATGATATATAATCTACGCCGACGATACCAGCTTATTTATTGCAGATAGTGATATTGACGCTATTTTCCGCTGTGGTAACCAAGTTTTATCTAAGTTAACTGATTGGTCTTTTAGTAATGGACTAACCATTAATATTAAGAAAACAAAAGGCAAAAACTGGAACAAGGCCGAAGAAAACCCATAGATATCGTAACTTCAAAACTCTAGGAATTATATTTTCGGAGCACATGCTGTGGGACTTGCAATTCGACTTCATCACAACTAAACTAGCTCAAACCACAGGAAATGGGTTTCACACATAATAGACAACACAGTAAAACACATAATAGACAGCACAGTAAAACACATAATAGACAACACAGTAAAACACATAATAGACAACACAGTCAAACACATAATAGACAACACAGTAAAACACATAATAGACAACACAGTAAAACACATAATATACAACACAGTAAAACACATAATAGACAACACAGTAAAACACATAATAGACAACACAGTAAAACACATAATAGACAACACAGTAAAACACATAATAGACAACACAGTAAAACACATAATAGACAACACAGTAAAACACATAATAGACAACACAGTAAAACACATAATAGACAACACAGTAAAACACATAATAGACAACACAGTAAAACACATAATAGACAACACAGTAAAACACATAATAGACAACACAGTAAACTATGCTGTGCATGCTGTGTTGTCTATGCTGTGTATGCTGTGTTGTCTATGCTGTGTATGCTGTGTTGTCTATGCTGTGTATGCTGTGTTGTCTATGCTGTGTATGCTGTGTTGTCTATGCCGTGTATGCCGTGTTGTCTATGCCGTGTATGCCGTGTTGTCTATGCCGTGTATGCCGTGTTGTCTATGCCGTGTATGCCGTGTTGTCTATGCCGTGTATGCCGTGTTGTCTATGCCGTGTATGCCGTGTTGTCTATGCCGTGTATGCCGTGTTGTCTATGCCGTGTATGCCGTGTTGTCTATGCCGTGTATGCCGTGTTGTCTATGCTGTGTATGCTGTGTTGTCTATGCTGTGTATGCTGTGTTGTCTATGCTGTGTATGCTGTGTTGTCTATGCTGTGTATGCTGTGTTGTCTATGCTGTCTATGCTGTGTTGTCTATGCTGTGTATGCTGTGTTGTCTATGCTGTGTATGCTGTGTTGTCTATGCTGTGTATGCTGTGTTGTCTATGCTGTGTTGTCTATGCTGTGTATGCTGTGTTGTCTATGCTGTGTATGCTGTGTTGTCTATGCTGTGTATGCTGTGTTGTCTATGCTGTGTATGCTGTGTTGTCTATGCTGTGTTGTCTATGCTGTGTATGCTGTGTTGTCTATGCTGTGTATGCTATGTTGTCTATGCTGTGTATGCTGTGTTGTCTATGCTGTGTATGCTGTGTTGTCTATGCTGTGTATGCTGTGTTGTCTATGCGGTGTATGCTGTGTTGTCTATGCTGTGTTGTCTATGTTGTGTATGCTGTGTTGTCTATGCTGTGTATGCTGTGTTGTCTATGCTGTGTATGCTGTGTTGTCTATGCTGTGTATGCTGTGTTGTCTATGCTGTGTTGTCTATGCTGTGTATGCTGTGTTGTCTATGCTGTGTTGTCTATGCTGTGTATGCTGTGTTGTCTATGCTGTGTATGCTGTGTTGTCTATGCTGTGTATGCTGTGTTGTCTATGCTGTGTTGTCTATGCTGTGTATGCTGTGTTGTCTATGCTGTGTTGTCTATGCTGTGTATGCTGTGTTGTCTATGCTGTGTTGTCTATGCTGTGTATGCTGTGTTGTCTATGCTGTGTTGTCTATGCTGTGTATGCTGTGTTGTCTATGCTGTGTTGTCTATGCTGTGTATGCTGTGTTGTCTATGCTGTGTATGCTGTGTTGTCTATGCTGTGTATGCTGTGTTGTCGATGCTGTGTATGCTGTGTTGTCTATGCTGTGTATGCTGTGTTGTCTATGCTGTGTTGTCTATGCTGTGTATGCTGTGTTGTCTATGCTGTGTTGTCTATGCTGTGTATGCTGTGTTGTCTATGCTGTGTTGTCTATGCTGTGTATGCTGTGTTGTCTATGCTGTGTTGTCTATGCTGTGTATGCTGTGTTGTCTATGCTGTGTTGTCTATGCTGTGTATGCTGTGTTGTCTATGCTGTGTATGCTGTGTTGTCTATGCTGTGTATGCTGTGTTGTCGATGCTGTGTATGCTGTGTTGTCTATGCTGTGTATGCTGTGTTGTCTATGCTGTGTATGCTGTGTTGTCTATGCTGTGTATGCTGTGTTGTCTATGCTGTGTATGCTGTGTTGTCTATGCTGTGTATGCTGTGTTGTGTATGCTGTGTTGTCTATGCTGTGTATGCTGCGTTGTCTATGCTGTGTATGCTGTGTTGTGTATGCTGTGTTGTCTATGCTGTGTTGTCTATGCTGTGTTGTCTATGCTGTGTTGTCTATGCTGTGTATGCTGTGTTGTCTATGCTGTGTTGTCTATGCTGTGTTGTCTATGCTGTGTTGTCTATGCTGTGTTGTCTATGCTGTGTTGTCTATGCTGTGTTGTCTATGCTGTGTTGTCTATGCTGTGTATGCTGTGTTGTCTATGCTGTGCTGTCTATGCTGTGTTGTGTATGCTGTGTTGTCTATGCTGTGTTGTCTATGCTGTGTTGTCTATGCTGTGTATGCTGTGTTGTCTATGCTGTGTATGCTGTGTTCTCTATGCTGTGTTGTCTATGCTGTGTATGCTGTGTTGTCTATGCTGTGTATGCTGTGTTGTCTATGCTGTGTTGCCTATGCTGTGTATGCTGTGTTGTCTATGCTGTGTATGCTGTGTTGTCTATGCTGTGTTGTCTATGCTTTGTATGCTGTGTTGTCTATGCTGTGTTGTCTATGCTGTGTTGTCTATGCTGTGTTGTCTATGCCGTGTTGTCTATGCCGTGTTGTCTATGCCGTGTATGCCGTGTTGTCTATGCCGTGTATGCCGTGTTGTCTATGCCGTGTATGCCGTGTTGTCTATGCTGTGTATGCCGTGTTGTCTATGCTGTGTATGCCGTGTTGTCTATGCTGTGTATGCTGTGTTGTCTATGCTGTGTATGCTGTGTTGTCTATGCTGTGTATGCTGTGTTGTCTATGCTGTGTATGCTGTGTTGTCTATGCTGTGTATGCTGTGTTGTCTATGCTGTGTATGCTGTGTTGTCTATGCTGTGTATGCTGTGTTGTCTATGCTGTGTATGCTGTGTTGTCTATGCTGTGTTGTCTATGCTGTGTATGCTGTGTTGTCTATGCTGTGTTGTCTATGCTGTGTATGCTGTGTTGTCTATGCTGTGTATGCTGTGTTGTCTATGCTGTGTATGCTGTGTTGTCTATGCTGTGTATGCTGTGTTGTCTATGCTGTGTATGCTGTGTTGTCTATGCTGTGTATGCTGTGTTGTCTATGCTGTGTATGCTGTGTTGTCTATGCTGTGTATGCTGTGTTGTCTATGCTGTGTATGCTGTGTTGTCTATGCTGTGTATGCTGTGTTGTCTATGCTGTGTATGCCAACACAGCATACACAGCATAGACAACACAGCATACACAGCATAGACAACACAGCATATACAGCATAGACAACACAGCATAGACAACACAGCATACACAGCATAGACAACACAGCATACACAGCATAGACAACACAGCATACACAGCATAGACAACACAGCATACACAGCATAGACAACACAGCATACACAGCATAGACAACACGGCATACACGGCATAGACAACACGGCATACACGGCATAGACAACACGGCATACACGGCATAGACAACACGGCATACACGGCATAGACAACACGGCATACACGGCATAGACAACACGACATACACGGCATAGACAACACGGCATACACGGCATAGACAACACGGCATACACGGCATAGACAACACGGCATAGACAACACAGCATAGACAACACAGCATACACAGCATAGACAACACAGCATACACAGCATAGACAACACAGCATAGACAACACAGCATAGACAACACAGCATAGACAACACAGCATAGACAACACGGCATACACGGCATAGACAACACGGCATACACGGCATAGACAACACGGCATACACGGCATAGACAACACGGCATACACGGCATAGACAACACGGCATACACGGCATAGACAACACGGCATACACGGCATAGACAACACGACATACACGGCATAGACAACACGGCATACACGGCATAGACAACACGGCATACACGGCATAGACAACACGGCATACACAGCATAGACAACACGGCATACACAGCATAGACAACACGGCATACACAGCATAGACAACACGGCATACACAGCATAGACAACACGGCATACACAGCATAGACAACACAGCGTACACAGCATAGACAACACAGCGTACACAGCATAGACAACACAGCGTACACAGCATAGACAACACAGCGTACACAGCATAGACAACACAGCATACACAGCATAGACAACACAGCATACACAGCATAGACAACACAGCATACACAGCATAGACAACACAGCATACACAGCATAGACAACACAGCATACACAGCATAGACAACACAGCATACACAGCATAGACAACACAGCATACACAGCATAGACAACACAGCATACACAGCATAGACAACACAGCATACACAGCATAGACAACACAGCATACACAGCATAGACAACACAGCATACACAGCATAAACAACACAGCATACACAGCATAGACAACACAGCATACACAGCATAGACAACACAGCATACACAGCATAGACAACACAGCATACACAGCATAGACAACACAGCATACACAGCATAGACAACACAGCATACACAGCATAGACAACACAGCATACACAGCATAGACAACACAGCATACACAGCATAGACAACACAGCATACACAGCATAGCCAACACAGCATACACAGCATAGACAACACAGCATACACAGCTGTATGCTGTGTTGTCTATGCTGTGTATGCTGTGTTGTCTATGCTGTGTATGCTGTGTTGTCTATGCTGTGTATGCTGTGTTGTCTATGCTGTGTATGCTGTGTTGTCTATGCTGTGTATGCTGTGTTGTCTATGCTGTGTATGCTGTGTTGTCTATGCTGTGTATGCCGTGTTGTCTATGCTGTGTATGCTGTGTTGTCTATGCCGTGTATGCCGTGTTGTCTATGCTGTGTATGCTGTGTTGTCTATGCTGTGTATGCTGTGTTGTCTATGCTGTGTATGCTGTGTTGTCTATGCTGTGTATGCTGTGTTGTCTATGCTGTGTATGCTGTGTTGTCTATGCTGTGTTGTCTATGCTGTGTATGCTGTGTTGTCTATGCTGTGTATGCTGTGTTGTCTATGCTGTGTATGCCGTGTTGTCTATGCTGTGTATGCTGTGTTGTCTATGCCGTGTATGCCGTGTTGTCTATGCTGTGTATGCTGTGTTGTCTATGCTGTGTATGCTGTGTTGTCTATGCTGTGTATGCTGTGTTGTCTATGCTGTGTATGCTGTGTTGTCTATGCTGTGTATGCTGTGTTGTCTATGCTGTGTTGTCTATGCTGTGTATGCTGTGTTGTCTATGCTGTGTATGCTGTGTTGTCTATGCTGTGTTGTCTATGCTGTGTATGCTGTGTTGTCTATGCTGTGTTGTCTATGCTGTGTATGCTGTGTTGTCTATGCTGTGTATGCTGTGTTGTCTATGCTGTGTATGCTGTGTTGTCTATGCTGTGTATGCTGTGTTGTCTATGCTGTGTTGTCTATGCTGTGTATGCTGTGTTGTCTATGCTGTGTTGTCTATGCTGTGTATGCTGTGTTGTCTATGCTGTGTTGTCTATGCTGTGTATGCTGTGTTGTCTATGCTGTGTTGTCTATGCTGTGTATGCTGTGTTGTCTATGCTGTGTTGTCTATGCTGTGTATGCTGTGTTGTCTATGCTGTGTATGCTGTGTTGTCTATGCTGTGTATGCTGTGTTGTCGATGCTGTGTATGCTGTGTTGTCTATGCTGTGTATGCTGTGTTGTCTATGCTGTGTATGCTGTGTTGTCTATGCTGTGTATGCTGTGTTGTCTATGCTGTGTATGCTGTGTTGTCTATGCTGTGTATGCTGTGTTGTCTATGCTGTGTATGCTGTGTTGTGTATGCTGTGTTGTCTATGCTGTGTTGTCTATGCTGTGTTGTCTATGCTGTGTTGTCTATGCTGTGTATGCTGTGTTGTCTATGCTGTGTTGTCTATGCTGTGTATGCTGTGTTGTCTATGCTGTGTTGTCTATGCTGTGTTGTCTATGCTGTGTTGTCTATGCTGTGTTGTCTATGCTGTGTTGTCTATGCTGTGTTGTCTATGCTGTGTTGTCTATGCTGTGTATGCTGTGTTGTCTATGCTGTGCTGTCTATGCTGTGTTGTGTATGCTGTGTTGTCTATGCTGTGTTGTCTATGCTGTGTTGTCTATGCTGTGTATGCTGTGTTGTCTATGCTGTGTATGCTGTGTTCTCTATGCTGTGTTGTCTATGCTGTGTATGCTGTGTTGTCTATGCTGTGTATGCTGTGTTGTCTATGCTGTGTTGTCTATGCTGTGTTGCCTATGCTGTGTATGCTGTGTTGTCTATGCTGTGTATGCTGTGTTGTCTATGCTGTGTTGTCTATGCTTTGTATGCTGTGTTGTCTATGCTGTGTTGTCTATGCTGTGTTGTCTATGCTGTGTTGTCTATGCTGTGTATGCTGTGTTGTCTATGCTGTGTTGTCTATGCTGTGTATGCTGTGTTGTCTATGCTGTGTATGCTGTGTTGTCTATGCTGTGTATGCTGTGTTGTCTATGCCGTGTATGCCGTGTTGTCTATGCCGTGTATGCCGTGTTGTCTATGCCGTGTATGCCGTGTTGTCTATGCCGTGTATGCCGTGTTGTCTATGCCGTGTATGCCGTGTTGTCTATGCCGTGTATGCCGTGTTGTCTATGCCGTGTATGCCGTGTTGTCTATGCCGTGTATGCCGTGTTGTCTATGCCGTGTATGCCGTGTTGTCTATGCTGTGTATGCTGTGTTGTCTATGCTGTGTATGCTGTGTTGTCTATGCTGTGTATGCTGTGTTGTCTATGCTGTGTATGCTGTGTTGTCTATGCTGTCTATGCTGTGTTGTCTATGCTGTGTATGCTGTGTTGTCTATGCTGTGTATGCTGTGTTGTCTATGCTGTGTATGCTGTGTTGTCTATGCTGTGTTGTCTATGCTGTGTATGCTGTGTTGTCTATGCTGTGTATGCTGTGTTGTCTATGCTGTGTATGCTGTGTTGTCTATGCTGTGTATGCTGTGTTGTCTATGCTGTGTTGTCTATGCTGTGTATGCTGTGTTGTCTATGCTGTGTATGCTATGTTGTCTATGCTGTGTATGCTGTGTTGTCTATGCTGTGTATGCTGTGTTGTCTATGCTGTGTATGCTGTGTTGTCTATGCGGTGTATGCTGTGTTGTCTATGCTGTGTTGTCTATGTTGTGTATGCTGTGTTGTCTATGCTGTGTATGCTGTGTTGTCTATGCTGTGTATGCTGTGTTGTCTATGCTGTGTATGCTGTGTTGTCTATGCTGTGTTGTCTATGCTGTGTATGCTGTGTTGTCTATGCTGTGTTGTCTATGCTGTGTATGCTGTGTTGTCTATGCTGTGTATGCTGTGTTGTCTATGCTGTGTATGCTGTGTTGTCTATGCTGTGTTGTCTATGCTGTGTATGCTGTGTTGTCTATGCTGTGTTGTCTATGCTGTGTATGCTGTGTTGTCTATGCTGTGTTGTCTATGCTGTGTATGCTGTGTTGTCTATGCTGTGTTGTCTATGCTGTGTATGCTGTGTTGTCTATGCTGTGTTGTCTATGCTGTGTATGCTGTGTTGTCTATGCTGTGTATGCTGTGTTGTCTATGCTGTGTATGCTGTGTTGTCGATGCTGTGTATGCTGTGTTGTCTATGCTGTGTATGCTGTGTTGTCTATGCTGTGTTGTCTATGCTGTGTATGCTGTGTTGTCTATGCTGTGTTGTCTATGCTGTGTATGCTGTGTTGTCTATGCTGTGTTGTCTATGCTGTGTATGCTGTGTTGTCTATGCTGTGTTGTCTATGCTGTGTATGCTGTGTTGTCTATGCTGTGTTGTCTATGCTGTGTATGCTGTGTTGTCTATGCTGTGTATGCTGTGTTGTCTATGCTGTGTATGCTGTGTTGTCGATGCTGTGTATGCTGTGTTGTCTATGCTGTGTATGCTGTGTTGTCTATGCTGTGTATGCTGTGTTGTCTATGCTGTGTATGCTGTGTTGTCTATGCTGTGTATGCTGTGTTGTCTATGCTGTGTATGCTGTGTTGTGTATGCTGTGTTGTCTATGCTGTGTATGCTGTGTTGTCTATGCTGTGTATGCTGTGTTGTGTATGCTGTGTTGTCTATGCTGTGTTGTCTATGCTGTGTTGTCTATGCTGTGTTGTCTATGCTGTGTATGCTGTGTTGTCTATGCTGTGTTGTCTATGCTGTGTTGTCTATGCTGTGTTGTCTATGCTGTGTTGTCTATGCTGTGTTGTCTATGCTGTGTTGTCTATGCTGTGTTGTCTATGCTGTGTATGCTGTGTTGTCTATGCTGTGCTGTCTATGCTGTGTTGTGTATGCTGTGTTGTCTATGCTGTGTTGTCTATGCTGTGTTGTCTATGCTGTGTATGCTGTGTTGTCTATGCTGTGTATGCTGTGTTCTCTATGCTGTGTTGTCTATGCTGTGTATGCTGTGTTGTCTATGCTGTGTATGCTGTGTTGTCTATGCTGTGTTGTCTATGCTGTGTTGCCTATGCTGTGTATGCTGTGTTGTCTATGCTGTGTATGCTGTGTTGTCTATGCTGTGTTGTCTATGCTTTGTATGCTGTGTTGTCTATGCTGTGTTGTCTATGCTGTGTTGTCTATGCTGTGTTGTCTATGCCGTGTTGTCTATGCCGTGTTGTCTATGCCGTGTATGCCGTGTTGTCTATGCCGTGTATGCCGTGTTGTCTATGCCGTGTATGCCGTGTTGTCTATGCTGTGTATGCCGTGTTGTCTATGCTGTGTATGCCGTGTTGTCTATGCTGTGTATGCTGTGTTGTCTATGCTGTGTATGCTGTGTTGTCTATGCTGTGTATGCTGTGTTGTCTATGCTGTGTATGCTGTGTTGTCTATGCTGTGTATGCTGTGTTGTCTATGCTGTGTATGCTGTGTTGTCTATGCTGTGTATGCTGTGTTGTCTATGCTGTGTTGTCTATGCTGTGTATGCTGTGTTGTCTATGCTGTGTTGTCTATGCTGTGTATGCTGTGTTGTCTATGCTGTGTATGCTGTGTTGTCTATGCTGTGTATGCTGTGTTGTCTATGCTGTGTATGCTGTGTTGTCTATGCTGTGTATGCTGTGTTGTCTATGCTGTGTATGCTGTGTTGTCTATGCTGTGTATGCTGTGTTGTCTATGCTGTGTATGCTGTGTTGTCTATGCTGTGTATGCTGTGTTGTCTATGCTGTGTATGCTGTGTTGTCTATGCTGTGTATGCCAACACAGCATACACAGCATAGACAACACAGCATACACAGCATAGACAACACAGCATATACAGCATAGACAACACAGCATAGACAACACAGCATACACAGCATAGACAACACAGCATACACAGCATAGACAACACAGCATACACAGCATAGACAACACAGCATACACAGCATAGACAACACAGCATACACAGCATAGACAACACGGCATACACGGCATAGACAACACGGCATACACGGCATAGACAACACGGCATACACGGCATAGACAACACGGCATACACGGCATAGACAACACGGCATACACGGCATAGACAACACGACATACACGGCATAGACAACACGGCATACACGGCATAGACAACACGGCATACACGGCATAGACAACACGGCATAGACAACACAGCATAGACAACACAGCATACACAGCATAGACAACACAGCATAGACAACACAGCATACACAGCATAGACAACACAGCATAGACAACACAGCATAGACAACACAGCATAGACAACACAGCATAGACAACACGGCATACACGGCATAGACAACACGGCATACACGGCATAGACAACACGGCATACACGGCATAGACAACACGGCATACACGGCATAGACAACACGGCATACACGGCATAGACAACACGGCATACACGGCATAGACAACACGACATACACGGCATAGACAACACGGCATACACGGCATAGACAACACGGCATACACGGCATAGACAACACGGCATACACGGCATAGACAACACGGCATACACAGCATAGACAACACGGCATACACAGCATAGACAACACGGCATACACAGCATAGACAACACGGCATACACAGCATAGACAACACGGCATACACAGCATAGACAACACAGCGTACACAGCATAGACAACACAGCGTACACAGCATAGACAACACAGCGTACACAGCATAGACAACACAGCGTACACAGCATAGACAACACAGCATACACAGCATAGACAACACAGCATACACAGCATAGACAACACAGCATACACAGCATAGACAACACAGCATACACAGCATAGACAACACAGCATACACAGCATAGACAACACAGCATACACAGCATAGACAACACAGCATACACAGCATAGACAACACAGCATACACAGCATAGACAACACAGCATACACAGCATAGACAACACAGCATACACAGCATAGACAACACAGCATACACAGCATAAACAACACAGCATACACAGCATAGACAACACAGCATACACAGCATAGACAACACAGCATACACAGCATAGACAACACAGCATACACAGCATAGACAACACAGCATACACAGCATAGACAACACTGCATACACAGCATAGACAACACAGCATACACAGCATAGACAACACAGCATACACAGCATAGACAACACAGCATACACAGCATAGACAACACAGCATACACAGCTGTATGCTGTGTTGTCTATGCTGTGTATGCTGTGTTGTCTATGCTGTGTATGCTGTGTTGTCTATGCTGTGTATGCTGTGTTGTCTATGCTGTGTATGCTGTGTTGTCTATGCTGTGTATGCTGTGTTGTCTATGCTGTGTATGCTGTGTTGTCTATGCTGTGTATGCCGTGTTGTCTATGCTGTGTATGCTGTGTTGTCTATGCCGTGTATGCCGTGTTGTCTATGCTGTGTATGCTGTGTTGTCTATGCTGTGTATGCTGTGTTGTCTATGCTGTGTATGCTGTGTTGTCTATGCTGTGTATGCTGTGTTGTCTATGCTGTGTATGCTGTGTTGTCTATGCTGTGTTGTCTATGCTGTGTATGCTGTGTTGTCTATGCTGTGTATGCTGTGTTGTCTATGCTGTGTTGTCTATGCTGTGTATGCTGTGTTGTCTATGCTGTGTTGTCTATGCTGTGTATGCTGTGTTGTCTATGCTGTGTATGCTGTGTTGTCTATGCTGTGTATGCTGTGTTGTCTATGCTGTGTATGCTGTGTTGTCTATGCTGTGTTGTCTATGCTGTGTATGCTGTGTTGTCTATGCTGTGTTGTCTATGCTGTGTATGCTGTGTTGTCTATGCTGTGTTGTCTATGCTGTGTATGCTGTGTTGTCTATGCTGTGTTGTCTATGCTGTGTATGCTGTGTTGTCTATGCTGTGTTGTCTATGCTGTGTATGCTGTGTTGTCTATGCTGTGTATGCTGTGTTGTCTATGCTGTGTATGCTGTGTTGTCGATGCTGTGTATGCTGTGTTGTCTATGCTGTGTATGCTGTGTTGTCTATGCTGTGTATGCTGTGTTGTCTATGCTGTGTATGCTGTGTTGTCTATGCTGTGTATGCTGTGTTGTCTATGCTGTGTATGCTGTGTTGTCTATGCTGTGTATGCTGTGTTGTGTATGCTGTGTTGTCTATGCTGTGTTGTCTATGCTGTGTTGTCTATGCTGTGTTGTCTATGCTGTGTATGCTGTGTTGTCTATGCTGTGTTGTCTATGCTGTGTATGCTGTGTTGTCTATGCTGTGTTGTCTATGCTGTGTTGTCTATGCTGTGTTGTCTATGCTGTGTTGTCTATGCTGTGTTGTCTATGCTGTGTTGTCTATGCTGTGTTGTCTATGCTGTGTATGCTGTGTTGTCTATGCTGTGCTGTCTATGCTGTGTTGTGTATGCTGTGTTGTCTATGCTGTGTATGCTGTGTTGTCTATGCTGTGTTGTCTATGCTTTGTATGCTGTGTTGTCTATGCTGTGTTGTCTATGCTGTGTTGTCTATGCTGTGTTGTCTATGCTGTGTATGCTGTGTTGTCTATGCTGTGTTGTCTATGCTGTGTATGCTGTGTTGTCTATGCTGTGTTGTCTATGCTGTGTTGTCTATGCCGTGTTGTCTATGCTGTGTTGTCTATGCCGTGTTGTCTACGCCGTGTTGTCTACGCCGTGTTGTCTACGCCGTGTTGTCTACGCCGTGTTGTCTACGCCGTGTTGTCTACGCCGTGGTGTCTACGCCGTGTTGTCTATGCCGTGTTGTCTATGCCGTGTTGTCTATGCCGTGTTGTCTATGCCGTGTTGTCTATGCCGTGTTGTCTATGCCGTGTTGTCTATGCCGTGTTGTCTATGCCGTGTATGCCGTGTTGTCTATGCCGTGTATGCCGTGTTGTCTATGCCGTGTATGCCGTGTTGTTTATGCCGTGTATGCCGTGTTGTCTATGCTGTGTATGCCGTGTTGTCTATGCTGTGTATGCCGTGTTGTCTATGCTGTGTATGCTGTGTTGTCTATGCTGTGTATGCTGTGTTGTCTATGCTGTGTATGCTGTGTTGTCTATGCTGTGTATGCTGTGTTGTCTATGCTGTGTATGCTGTGTTGTCTATGCTGTGTATGCTGTGTTGTCTATGCTGTGTATGCTGTGTTGTCTATGCTGTGTTGTCTATGCTGTGTATGCTGTGTTGTCTATGCTGTGTTGTCTATGCTGTGTATGCTGTGTTGTCTATGCTGTGTATGCTGTGTTGTCTATGCTGTGTATGCTGTGTTGTCTATGCTGTGTATGCTGTGTTGTCTATGCTGTGTATGCTGTGTTGTCTATGCTGTGTATGCTGTGTTGTCTATGCTGTGTATGCTGTGTTGTCTATGCTGTGTATGCTGTGTTGTCTATGCTGTGTATGCTGTGTTGTCTATGCTGTGTATGCTGTGTTGTCTATGCTGTGTTGTCTATGCTGTATATGCTGTGTTGTCTATGCTGTGTATGCTGTGTTGTCTATGCTGTGTATGCTGTGTTGTCTATGCTGTGTATGCTGTGTTGTCTATGCTGTGTATGCTGTGTTGTCTATGCTGTGTATGCTGTGTTGTCTATGCTGTGTATGCTGTGTTGTCTATGCTGTGTATGCTGTGTTGTCTATGCTGTGTATGCTGTGTTGTCTATGCTGTGTATGCTGTGTTGTTTATGCTGTGTATGCTGTGTTGTCTATGCTGTGTATGCTGTGTTGTCTATGCTGTGTATGCTGTGTTGTCTATGCTGTGTATGCTGTGTTGTCTATGCTGTGTATGCTGTGTTGTCTATGCTGTGTATGCTGTGTTGTCTATGCTGTGTATGCTGTGTTGTCTATGCTGTGTATGCTGTGTTGTCTATGCTGTGTATGCTGTGTTGTCTATGCTGTGTATGCTGTGTTGTCTATGCTGTGTATGCTGTGTTGTCTATGCTGTGTACGCTGTGTTGTCTATGCTGTGTACGCTGTGTTGTCTATGCTGTGTACGCTGTGTTGTCTATGCTGTGTACGCTGTGTTGTCTATGCTGTGTATGCTGTGTTGTCTATGCTGTGTATGCCGTGTTGTCTATGCTGTGTATGCCGTGTTGTCTATGCTGTGTATTCCGTGTTGTCTATGCTGTGTATGCCGTGTTGTCTATGCTGTGTATGCCGTGTTGTCTATGCTGTGTATGCCGTGTTGTCTATGCTGTGTATGCCGTGTTGTCTATGCTGTGTATGCCGTGTTGTCTATGCTGTGTATGCCGTGTTGTCTATGCTGTGTATGCCGTGTTGTCTATGCTGTGTATGCCGTGTTGTCTATGCTGTGTATGCTGTGTTGGCTATGCTGTGTATGCTGTGTTGTCTATGCTGTGTATGCTGTGTTGTCTATGCTGTGTATGCTGTGTTGTCTATGCTGTGTATGCTGTGTTGTCTATGCTGTGTATGCTGTGTTGTCTATGCTGTGTATGCTGTGTTGTCTATGCTGTGTATGCTGTGTTGTCTATGCTGTGTATGCTGTGTTGTCTATGCTGTGTTGTCTATGCTGTGTATGCTGTGTTGTCTATGCTGTGTATGCTGTGTTGTCTATGCTGTGTATGCTGTGTTGTCTATGCTGTGTATGCCGTGTTGTCTATGCTGTGTATGCTGTGTTGTCTATGCCGTGTATGCCGTGTTGTCTATGCTGTGTATGCTGTGTTGTCTATGCTGTGTATGCTGTGTTGTCTATGCTGTGTATGCTGTGTTGTCTATGCTGTGTATGCTGTGTTGTCTATGCTGTGTATGCTGTGTTGTCTATGCTGTGTTGTCTATGCTGTGTATGCTGTGTTGTCTATGCTGTGTATGCTGTGTTGTCTATGCTGTGTTGTCTATGCTGTGTATGCTGTGTTGTCTATGCTGTGTTGTCTATGCTGTGTATGCTGTGTTGTCTATGCTGTGTATGCTGTGTTGTCTATGCTGTGTATGCTGTGTTGTCTATGCTGTGTTGTCTATGCTGTGTATGCTGTGTTGTCTATGCTGTGTTGTCTATGCTGTGTATGCTGTGTTGTCTATGCTGTGTTGTCTATGCTGTGTATGCTGTGTTGTCTATGCTGTGTTGTCTATGCTGTGTATGCTGTGTTGTCTATGCTGTGTTGTCTATGCTGTGTATGCTGTGTTGTCTATGCTGTGTATGCTGTGTTGTCTATGCTGTGTATGCTGTGTTGTCGATGCTGTGTATGCTGTGTTGTCTATGCTGTGTATGCTGTGTTGTCTATGCTGTGTATGCTGTGTTGTCTATGCTGTGTATGCTGTGTTGTCTATGCTCTGTATGCTGTGTTGTCTATGCTGTGTATGCTGTGTTGTCTATGCTGTGTATGCTGTGTTGTGTATGCTGTGTTGTCTATGCTGTGTTGTCTATGCTGTGTTGTCTATGCTGTGTTGTCTATGCTGTGTATGCTGTGTTGTCTATGCTGTGTTGTCTATGCTGTGTATGCTGTGTTGTCTATGCTGTGTTGTCTATGCTGTGTATGCTGTGTTGTCTATGCTGTGTTGTCTATGCTGTGTTGTCTATGCTGTGTTGTCTATGCTGTGTTGTCTATGCTGTGTTGTCTATGCTGTGTTGTCTATGCTGTGTTGTCTATGCTGTGTTGTCTATGCTGTGTATGCTGTGTTGTCTATGCTGTGCTGTCTATGCTGTGTTGTGTATGCTGTGTTGTCTATGCTGTGTTGTCTATGCTGTGTTGTCTATGCTGTGTATGCTGTGTTGTCTATGCTGTGTATGCTGTGTTCTCTATGCTGTGTTGTCTATGCTGTGTATGCTGTGTTGTCTATGCTGTGTATGCTGTGTTGTCTATGCTGTGTTGTCTATTTTGTGTTGCCTATGCTGTGTATGCTGTGTTGTCTATGCTGTGTATGCTGTGTTGTCTATGCTGTGTTGTCTATGCTTTGTATGCTGTGTTGTCTATGCTGTGTTGTCTATGCTGTGTTGTCTATGCTGTGTTGTCTATGCTGTGTTGTCTATGCTGTGTATGCTGTGTTGTCTATGCTGTGTTGTCTATGCTGTGTATGCTGTGTTGTCTATGCTGTGTTGTCTATGCTGTGTTGTCTATGCCGTGTTGTCTATGCCGTGTTCTCTATGCGGTGTTGTCTATGCCGTGTTGTCTATGCCGTGTTGTCTATGCCGTGTTGTCTATGCCGTGTTGTCTATGCCGTGTTGTCTATGCCGTGTTGTCTATGCCGTGTTGTCTATGCAGTGTTGTCTATGCCGTGTTGTCTATGCCGTGTTGTCTATGCCGTGTTGTCTATGCCGTGTTGTCTAGGCCGTGTGGTCTATGCCGTGTTGTCTATGCCGTGTTGTCTATGCCGTGTTGTCTATGCCGTGTTGTCTATGCCGTGTTGTCTATGCCGTGTTGTCTATGCCGTGTATGCCGTGTTGTCTATGCCGTGTATGCCGTGTTGTCTATGCCGTGTATGCCGTGTTGTCTATGCCGTGTATGCCGTGTTGTCTATGCTGTGTATGCCGTGTTGTCTATGCTGTGTATGCCGTGTTGTCTATGCTGTGTATGCTGTGTTGTCTATGCTGTGTATGCTGTGTTGTCTATGCTGTGTATGCTGTGTTGTCTATGCTGTGTATGCTGTGTTGTCTATGCTGTGTATGCTGTGTTGTCTATGCTGTGTATGCTGTGTTGTCTATGCTGTGTATGCTGTGTTGTCTATGCTGTGTATGCCGTGTTGTCTATGCTGTGTATGCTGTGTTGTCTATGCCGTGTATGCCGTGTTGTCTATGCTGTGTATGCTGTGTTGTCTATGCTGTGTATGCTGTGTTGTCTATGCTGTGTATGCTGTGTTGTCTATGCTGTGTATGCTGTGTTGTCTATGCTGTGTATGCTGTGTTGTCTATGCTGTGTTGTCTATGCTGTGTATGCTGTGTTGTCTATGCTGTGTATGCTGTGTTGTCTATGCTGTGTTGTCTATGCTGTGTATGCTGTGTTGTCTATGCTGTGTTGTCTATGCTGTGTATGCTGTGTTGTCTATGCTGTGTTGTCTATGCTGTGTATGCTGTGTTGTCTATGCTGTGTATGCTGTGTTGTCTATGCTGTGTTGTCTATGCTGTGTATGCTGTGTTGTCTATGCTGTGTTGTCTATGCTGTGTATGCTGTGTTGTCTATGCTGTGTTGTCTATGCTGTGTATGCTGTGTTGTCTATGCTGTGTATGCTGTGTTGTCTATGCTGTGTATGCTGTGTTGTCGATGCTGTGTATGCTGTGTTGTCTATGCTGTGTATGCTGTGTTGTCTATGCTGTGTATGCTGTGTTGTCTATGCTGTGTATGCTGTGTTGTCTATGCTGTGTATGCTGTGTTGTCTATGCTGTGTATGCTGTGTTGTCTATGCTGTGTATGCTGTGTTGTGTATGCTGTGTTGTCTATGCTGTGTTGTCTATGCTGTGTTGTCTATGCTGTGTTGTCTATGCTGTGTATGCTGTGTTGTCTATGCTGTGTTGTCTATGCTGTGTATGCTGTGTTGTCTATGCTGTGTTGTCTATGCTGTGTATGCTGTGTTGTCTATGCTGTGTTGTCTATGCTGTGTTGTCTATGCTGTGTTGTCTATGCTGTGTTGTCTATGCTGTGTTGTCTATGCTGTGTTGTCTATGCTGTGTTGTCTATGCTGTGTTGTCAATGCTGTGTTGTCTATGCTGTGTATGCTGTGTTGTCTATGCTGTGCTGTCTATGCTGTGTTGTGTATGCTGTGTTGTCTATGCTGTGTTGTCTATGCTGTGTTGTCTATGCTGTGTATGCTGTGTTGTCTATGCTGTGTATGCTGTGTTCTCTATGCTGTGTTGTCTATGCTGTGTATGCTGTGTTGTCTATGCTGTGTATGCTGTGTTGTCTATGCTGTGTTGTCTATTTTGTGTTGCCTATGCTGTGTATGCTGTGTTGTCTATGCTGTGTATGCTGTGTTGTCTATGCTGTGTTGTCTATGCTTTGTATGCTGTGTTGTCTATGCTGTGTTGTCTATGCTGTGTTGTCTATGCTGTGTTGTCTATGCTGTGTTGTCTATGCTGTGTATGCTGTGTTGTCTATGCTGTGTTGTCTATGCTGTGTATGCTGTGTTGTCTATGCTGTGTTGTCTATGCTGTGTTGTCTATGCCGTGTTGTCTATGCCGTGTTCTCTATGCGGTGTTGTCTATGCCGTGTTGTCTATGCCGTGTTGTCTATGCCGTGTTGTCTATGCCGTGTTGTCTATGCCGTGTTGTCTATGCCGTGTTGTCTATGCCGTGTTGTCTATGCAGTGTTGTCTATGCCGTGTTGTCTATGCCGTGTTGTCTATGCCGTGTTGTCTATGCCGTGTTGTCTAGGCCGTGTGGTCTATGCCGTGTTGTCTATGCCGTGTTGTCTATGCCGTGTTGTCTATGCCGTGTTGTCTATGCCGTGTATGCCGTGTTGTCTATGCCGTGTATGCCGTGTTGTCTATGCCGTGTATGCCGTGTTGTCTATGCCGTGTATGCCGTGTTGTCTATGCTGTGTATGCCGTGTTGTCTATGCTGTGTATGCCGTGTTGTCTATGCTGTGTATGCTGTGTTGTCTATGCTGTGTATGCTGTGTTGTCTATGCTGTGTATGCTGTGTTGTCTATGCTGTGTATGCTGTGTTGTCTATGCTGTGTATGCTGTGTTGTCTATGCTGTGTATGCTGTGTTGTCTATGCTGTGTATGCTGTGTTGTCTATGCTGTGTATGCTGTGTTGTCTATGCTGTGTATGCTGTGTTGTCTATGCTGTGTATGCTGTGTTGTCTATGCTGTGTATGCTGTGTTGTATATGCTGTGTATGCTGTGTTGTCTATGCTGTGTATGCTGTGTTGTCTATGCCGTGTATGCCGTGTTGTCTATGCCGTGTATGCCGTGTTGTCTATGCCGTGTATGCCGTGTTGTCTATGCCGTGTATGCCGTGTTGTCTATGCTGTGTATGCTGTGTTGTCTATGCTGTGTATGCTGTGTTGTCTATGCTGTGTATGCTGTGTTGTCTATGCTGTGTATGCTGTGTTGTCTATGCTGTGTATGCTGTGTTGTCTATGCTGTGTTGTCTATGCTGTATATGCTGTGTTGTCTATGCTGTGTATGCTGTGTTTTCTATGCTGTGTATGCTGTGTTGGCTATGCTGTGTATGCTGTGTTGTCTATGCTGTGTATGCTGTGTTGTCTATGCTGTGTTGTCTATGCTGTGTTGTCTATGCTGTGTTGTCTATGCTGTGTATGCTGTGTTGTGTATGCTGTGTTGTCTATGCTGTGTTGTCTATGCTGTGTTGTCTATGCTGTGTATGCTGTGTTGTCTATGCTGTGTATGCTGTGTTCTCTATGCTGTGTTGTCTATGCTGTGTATGCTGTGTTGTCTATGCTGTGTATGCTGTGTTGTCTATGCTGTGTTGTCTATGCTGTGTTGCCTATGCTGTGTATGCTGTGTTGTCTATGCTGTGTATGCTGTGTTGTCTATGCTGTGTTGTCTATGCTTTGTATGCTGTGTTGTCTATGCTGTGTTGTCTATGCTGTGTTGTCTATGCTGTGTTGTCTATGCTGTGTATGCTGTGTTGTCTATGCTGTGTTGTCTATGCTGTGTATGCTGTGTTGTCTATGCTGTGTTGTCTATGCCGTGTTGTCTACGCCGTGTTGTCTACGCCGTGTTGTCTACGCCGTGTTGTCTACGCCGTGTTGTCTACGCCGTGTTGTCTACGCCGTGTTGTCTACGCCGTGTTGTCTATGCCGTGTTGTCTATGCCGTGTTGTCTATGCCGTGTTGTCTATGCCGTGTTGTCTATGCCGTGTTGTCTATGCCGTGTTGTCTATGCCGTGTTGTCTATGCCGTGTTGTCTATGCCGTGTTGTCTATGCCGTGTTTTCTATGCCGTGTTGTCTATGCCGTGTTGTCTATGCCGTGTTGTCTATGCCGTGTTGTCTATGCCGTGTTGTCTATGCCGTGTTGTCTATGCCGTGTTGTCTATGCGGTGTTGTCTATAACGTGTTGTCTATGCCGTGTTGTCTATGCCGTGTTGTCTATGCCGTGTTGTCTATGCCGTGTTGTCTATGCCGTGTTGTCTATGCCGTGTTGTCTAAGCCGTGTTGTCTATGCAGTGTTGTCTATGCCGTGTTGTCTATGCCGTGTTGTCTATGCCGTGTTGTCTATGCCGTGTTGTCTATGCCGTGTTGTCTATGCCGTGTTGTCTATGCCGTGTTGTCTATGCCGTGTTGTCTATGCCGTGTTGTCTATGCCGCGTTGTCTATGCCGTGTTGTCTATGCCGTGTATGCCGTGTTGTCTATGCCGTGTATGCCGTGTTGTCTATGCCGTGTATGCCGTGTTGTCTATGCCGTGTATGCCGTGTTGTCTATGCTGTGTATGCTGTGTTGTCTATGCTGTGTTGTCTATGCTGTGTATGCTGTGTTGTCTATGCTGTGTATGCTGTGTTGTCTATGCTGTGTTGTCTATGCTGTGTATGCTGTGTTGTCTATGCTGTGTTGTCTATGCTGTGTATGCTGTGTTGTCTATGCTGTGTATGCTGTGTTGTCTATGCTGTGTATGCTGTGTTGTCTATGCTGTGTTGTCTATGCTGTGTATGCTGTGTTGTCTATGCTGTGTTGTCTATGCTGTGTATGCTGTGTTGTCTATGCTGTGTTGTCTATGCTGTGTATGCTGTGTTGTCTATGCTGTGTATGCTGTGTTGTCTATGCTGTGTTGTCTATGCTGTGTATGCTGTGTTGTCTATGCTGTGTTGTCTATGCTGTGTATGCTGTGTTGTCGATGCTGTGTATGCTGTGTTGTCTATGCTGTGTTGTCTATGCTGTGTATGCTGTGTTGTCTATGCTGTGTATGCTGTGTTGTCTATGCTGTGTATGCTGTGTTGTCTATGCTGTGTATGCTGTGTTGTCTATGCTGTGTATGCTGTGTTGTGTATGCTGTGTTGTCTATGCTGTGTTGTCTATGCTGTGTTGTCTATGCTGTGTTGTCTATGCTGTGTATGCTGTGTTGTCTATGCTGTGTTGTCTATGCTGTGTATGCTGTGTTGTCTATGCTGTGTTGTCTATGCTGTGTATGCTGTGTTGTCTATGCTGTGTTGTCTATGCTGTGTTGTCTATGCTGTGTTGTCTATGCTGTGTTGTCTATGCTGTGTTGTCTATGCTGTGTTGTCTATGCTGTGTTGTCTATGCTGTGTTGTCTATGCTGTGTTGTCTATGCTGTGTATGCTGTGTTGTCTATGCTGTGCTGTCTATGCTGTGTTGTGTATGCTGTGTTGTCTATGCTGTGTTGTCTATGCTGTGTTGTCTATGCTGTGTATGCTGTGTTGTCTATGCTGTGTATGCTGTGTTCTCTATGCTGTGTTGTCTATGCTGTGTATGCTGTGTTGTCTATGCTGTGTATGCTGTGTTGTCTATGCTGTGTTGTCTATGCTGTGTTGCCTATGCTGTGTATGCTGTGTTGTCTATGCTGTGTTGTCTATGCTTTGTATGCTGTGTTGTCTATGCTGTGTTGTCTATGCTGTGTTGTCTATGCTGTGTTGTCTATGCTGTGTTGTCTATGCTGTGTATGCTGTGTTGTCTATGCTGTGTTGTCTATGCTGTGTATGCTGTGTTGTCTATGCTGTGTTGTCTATGCTGTGTTGTCTATGCCGTGTTGTCTATGCCGTGTTGTCTATGCGGTGTTGTCTATGCCGTGTTGTCTATGCCGTGTTGTCTATGCCGTGTTGTCTATGCCGTGTTGTCTATGCCGTGTTGTCTATGCCGTGTTGTCTATGCCGTGTTGTCTATGCCGTGTTGTCTATGCAGTGTTGTCTATGCCGTGTTGTCTATGCCGTGTTGTCTATGCCGTGTTGTCTATGCCGTGTTGTCTATGCCGTGTTGTCTATGCCGTGTTGTCTATGCCGTGTTGTCTATGCCGTGTTGTCTATGCCGTGTATGCCGTGTTGTCTATGCCGTGTATGCCGTGTTGTCTATGCCGTGTATGCCGTGTTGTCTATGCCGTGTATGCCGTGTTGTCTATGCTGTGTATGCCGTGTTGTCTATGCTGTGTATGCCGTGTTGTCTATGCTGTGTATGCTGTGTTGTCTATGCTGTGTATGCTGTGTTGTCTATGCTGTGTATGCTGTGTTGTCTATGCTGTGTATGCTGTGTTGTCTATGCTGTGTATGCTGTGTTGTCTATGCTGTGTATGCTGTGTTGTCTATGCTGTGTATGCTGTGTTGTCTATGCTGTGTATGCTGTGTTGTCTATGCTGTGTATGCTGTGTTGTCTATGCTGTGTATGCTGTGTTGTCTATGCTGTGTATGCTGTGTTGTCTATGCTGTGTATGCTGTGTTGTCTATGCTGTGTATGCTGTGTTGTCTATGCCGTGTATGCCGTGTTGTCTATGCCGTGTATGCCGTGTTGTCTATGCCGTGTATGCCGTGTTGTCTATGCCGTGTATGCCGTGTTGTCTATGCTGTGTATGCTGTGTTGTCTATGCTGTGTATGCTGTGTTGTCTATGCTGTGTATGCTGTGTTGTCTATGCTGTGTATGCTGTGTTGTCTATGCTGTGTATGCTGTGTTGTCTATGCTGTGTTGTCTATGCTGTATATGCTGTGTTGTCTATGCTGTGTATGCTGTGTTTTCTATGCTGTGTATGCTGTGTTGGCTATGCTGTGTATGCTGTGTTGTCTATGCTGTGTATGCTGTGTTGTCTATGCTGTGTATGCTGTGTTGTCTATGCTGTGTATGCTGTGTTGTCTATGCTGTGTATGCTGTGTTGTCTATGCTGTGTATGCTGTGTTGTCTATGCTGTGTATGCTGTGTTGTCTATGCTGTGTATGCTGTGTTGTCTATGCTGTGTATGCTGTGTTGTCTATGCTGTGTATGCTGTGTTGTCTATGCTGTGTATGCTGTGTTGTCTATGGATTGTATGCCGTGTTGTCTATGCTGTGTATGCTGTGTTGTCTATGCCGTGTATGCCGTGTTGTCTATGCTGTGTATGCTGTGTTGTCTATGCTGTGTATGCTGTGTTGTCTATGCTGTGTATGCTGTGTTGTCTATGCTGTGTATGCTGTGTTGTCTATGCTGTGTATGCTGTGTTGTCTATGCTGTGTTGTCTATGCTGTGTATGCTGTGTTGTCTATGCTGTGTATGCTGTGTTGTCTATGCTGTGTTGTCTATGCTGTGTATGCTGTGTTGTCTATGCTGTGTTGTCTATGCTGTGTATGCTGTGTTGTCTATGCTGTGTATGCTGTGTTGTCTATGCTGTGTATGCTGTGTTGTCTATGCTGTGTATGCTGTGTTGTCTATGCTGTGTTGTCTATGCTGTGTATGCTGTGTTGTCTATGCTGTGTTGTCTATGCTGTGTATGCTGTGTTGTCTATGCTGTGTTGTCTATGCTGTGTATGCTGTGTTGTCTATGCTGTGTTGTCTATGCTGTGTATGCTGTGTTGTCTATGCTGTGTTGTCTATGCTGTGTATGCTGTGTTGTCTATGCTGTGTATGCTGTGTTGTCGATGCTGTGTATGCTGTGTTGTCTATGCTGTGTATGCTGTGTTGTCTATGCTGTGTTGTCTATGCTGTGTATGCTGTGTTGTCTATGCTGTGTATGCTGTGTTGTCTATGCTGTGTATGCTGTGTTGTCTATGCTGTGTATGCTGTGTTGTGTATGCTGTGTTGTCTATGCTGTGTTGTCTATGCTGTGTTGTCTATGCTGTGTTGTCTATGCTGTGTATGCTGTGTTGTCTATGCTGTGTTGTCTATGCTGTGTATGCTGTGTTGTCTATGCTGTGTTGTCTATGCTGTGTTGTCTATGCTGTGTATGCTGTGTTGTCTATGCTGTGTATGCTGTGTTCTCTATGCTGTGTTGTCTATGCTGTGTATGCTGTGTTGTCTATGCTGTGTATGCTGTGTTGTCTATGCTGTCTTGTCTATGCTGTGTTGCCTATGCTGTGTATGCTGTGTTGTCTATGCTGTGTATGCTGTGTTGTCTATGCTTTGTATGCTGTGTTGTCTATGCTGTGTTGTCTATGCTGTGTTGTCTATGCTGTGTTGTCTATGCTGTGTTGTCTATGCTGTGTATGCTGTGTTGTCTATGCTGTGTTGTCTATGTTGTGTATGCCGTGTTGTCTATGCCGTGTATGCCGTGTTGTCTATGCCGTGTATGCCGTGTTGTCTATGCCGTGTATGCCGTGTTGTCTATGCCGTGTATGTCGTGTTGTCTATGCCGTGTATGCCGTGTTGTCTATGCCGTGTATGCCGTGTTGTCTATGCCGTGTATGCCGTGTTGTCTATGCCGTGTATGCCGTGTTGTCTATGCCGTGTATGCCGTGTTGTCTATGCCGTGTATGCCGTGTTGTCTATGCTGTGTATGCTGTGTTGTCTATGCTGTGTATGCTGTGTTGTCTATGCTGTGTATGCTGTGTTGTCTATGCTGTGTATGCTGTGTTGTCTATGCTGTGTATGCTGTGTTGTCTATGCTGTGTTGTCTATGCTGTATATGCTGTGTTGTCTATGGTGTGTATGCTGTGTTGTCTATGCTGTGTATGCTGTGTTGGCTATGCTGTGTATGCTGTGTTGTCTATGCTGTGTATGCTGTGTTGTCTATGCTGTGTATGCTGTGTTGTCTATGCTGTGTATGCTGTGTTGTCTATGCTGTGTATGCTGTGTTGTCTATGCTGTGTATGCTGTGTTGTCTATGCTGTGTATGCTGTGTTGTCTATGCTGTGTATGCTGTGTTGTCTATGCTGTGTTGTCTATGCTGTGTATGCTGTGTTGTCTATGCTGTGTATGCTGTGTTGTCTATGCTGTGTATGCTGTGTTGTCTATGCTGTGTATGCCGTGTTGTCTATGCTGTGTATGCTGTGTTGTCTATGCCGTGTATGCCGTGTTGTCTATGCTGTGTATGCTGTGTTGTCTATGCTGTGTATGCTGTGTTGTCTATGCTGTGTATGCTGTGTTGTCTATGCTGTGTATGCTGTGTTGTCTATGCTGTGTATGCTGTGTTGTTTATGCTGTGTTGTCTATGCTGTGTATGCTGTGTTGTCTATGCTGTGTATGCTGTGTTGTCTATGCTGTGTTGTCTATGCTGTGTATGCTGTGTTGTCTATGCTGTGTTGTCTATGCTGTGTATGCTGTGTTGTCTATGCTGTGTATGCTGTGTTGTCTATGCTGTGTATGCTGTGTTGTCTATGCTGTGTATGCTGTGTTGTCTATGCTGTGTTGTCTATGCTGTGTATGCTGTGTTGTCTATGCTGTGTTGTCTATGCTGTGTATGCTGTGTTGTCTATGCTGTGTTGTCTATGCTGTGTATGCTGTGTTGTCTATGCTGTGTTGTCTATGCTGTGTATGCTGTGTTGTCTATGCTGTGTTGTCTATGCTGTGTATGCTGTGTTGTCTATGCTGTGTATGCTGTGTTGTCTATGCTGTGTATGCTGTGTTGTCGATGCTGTGTATGCTGTGTTGTCTATGCTGTGTATGCTGTGTTGTCTATGCTGTGTATGCTGTGTTGTCTATGCTGTGTATGCTGTGTTGTCTATGCTGTGTATGCTGTGTTGTCTATGCTGTGTATGCTGTGTTGTCTATGCTGTGTATGCTGTGTTGTGTATGCTGTGTTGTCTATGCTGTGTTGTCTATGCTGTGTTGTCTATGCTGTGTTGTCTATGCTGTGTATGCTGTGTTGTCTATGCTGTGTTGTCTATGCTGTGTATGCTGTGTTGTCTATGCTGTGTTATCTATGCTGTGTATGCTGTGTTGTCTATGCTGTGTTGTCTATGCTGTGTTGTCTATGCTGTGTTGTCTATGCTGTGTTGTCTATGCTGTGTTGTCTATGCTGTGTTGTCTATGCTGTGTATGCTGTGTTGTCTATGCTGTGCTGTCTATGCTGTGTTGTGTATGCTGTGTTGTCTATGCTGTGTTGTCTATGCTGTGTTGTCTATGCTGTGTATGCTGTGTTGTCTATGCTGTGTATGCTGTGTTCTCTATGCTGTGTTGTCTATGCTGTGTATGCTGTGTTGTCTATGCTGTGTATGCTGTGTTGTCTATGCTGTGTTGTCTATGCTGTGTTGCCTATGCTGTGTATGCTGTGTTGTCTATGCTGTGTATGCTGTGTTGTCTATGCTGTGTTGTCTATGCTTTGTATGCTGTGTTGTCTATGCTGTGTTGTCTATGCTGTGTTGTCTATGCTGTGTTGTCTATGCTGTGTATGCTGTGTTGTCTATGCTGTGTTGTCTATGCTGTGTATGCTGTGTTGTCTATGCTGTGTTGTCTATGCTGTGTTGTCTATGCCGTGTTGTCTATGCCGTGTTGTCTATGCGGTGTTGTCTATGCCGTGTTGTCTATGCCGTGTTGTCTATGCCGTGTTGTCTATGCCGTGTTGTCTATGCCGTGTTGTCTATGCCGTGTTGTCTATGCCGTGTTGTCTATGCCGTGTTGTCTATGCAGTGTTGTCTATGCCGTGTTGTCTATGCCGTGTTGTCTATGCCGTGTTGTCTATGCCGTGTTGTCTATGCCGTGTTGTCTATGCCGTGTTGTCTATGCCGTGTTGTCTATGCCGTGTTGTCTATGCCGTGTTGTCTATGCCGTGTTGTCTATGCCGTGTATGCCGTGTTGTCTATGCCGTGTATGCCGTGTTGTCTATGCCGTGTATGCCGTGTTGTCTATGCCGTGTATGCCGTGTTGTCTATGCTGTGTATGCCGTGTTGTCTATGCTGTGTATGCCGTGTTGTCTATGCTGTGTATGCTGTGTTGTCTATGCTGTGTATGCTGTGTTGTCTATGCTGTGTATGCTGTGTTGTCTATGCTGTGTATGCTGTGTTGTCTATGCTGTGTATGCTGTGTTGTCTATGCTGTGTATGCTGTGTTGTCTATGCTGTGTATGCTGTGTTGTCTATGCTGTGTATGCTGTGTTGTCTATGCTGTGTATGCTGTGTTGTCTATGCTGTGTATGCTGCGTTGTCTATGCTGTGTATGCTGTGTTGTCTATGCTGTGTATGCTGTGTTGTCTATGCTGTGTATGCTGTGTTGTCTATGCCGTGTATGCCGTGTTGTCTATGCCGTGTATGCCATGTTGTCTATGCCGTGTATGCCGTGTTGTCTATGCCGTGTATGCCGTGTTGTCTATGCTGTGTATGCTGTGTTGTCTATGCTGTGTATGCTGTGTTGTCTATGCTGTGTATGCTGTGTTGTCTATGCTGTGTATGCTGTGTTGTCTATGCTGTGTATGCTGTGTTGTCTATGCTGTGTTGTCTATGCTGTATATGCTGTGTTGTCTATGCTGTGTATGCTGTGTTTTCTATGCTGTGTATGCTGTGTTGGCTATGCTGTGTATGCTGTGTTGTCTATGCTGTGTATGCTGTGTTGTCTATGCTGTGTTGTCTATGCTGTGTTGTCTATGCTGTGTTGTCTATGCTATGTATGCTGTGTTGTGTATGCTGTGTTGTCTATGCTGTGTTGTCTATGCTGTGTTGTCTATGCTGTGTATGCTGTGTTGTCTATGCTGTGTATGCTGTGTTCTCTATGCTGTGTTGTCTATGCTGTGTATGCTGTGTTGTCTATGCTGTGTATGCTGTGTTGTCTATGCTGTGTTGTCTATGCTGTGTTGCCTATGCTGTGTATGCTGTGTTGTCTATGCTGTGTATGCTGTGTTGTCTATGCTGTGTTGTCTATGCTTTGTATGCTGTGTTGTCTATGCTGTGTTGTCTATGCTGTGTTGTCTATGCTGTGTTGTCTATGCTGTGTTGTCTATGCTGTGTATGCTGTGTTGTCTATGCTGTGTTGTCTATGCTGTGTATGCTGTGTTGTCTATGCTGTGTTGTCTATGCCGTGTTGTCTACGCCGTGTTGTCTACGCCGTGTTGTCTACGCCGTGTTGTCTACGCCGTGTTGTCTACGCCGTGTTGTCTATGCCGTGTTGTCTATGCCGTGTTGTCTATGCCGTGTTGTCTATGCCGTGTTGTCTATGCCGTGTTGTCTATGCCGTGTTGTCTATGCCGTGTTGTCTATGCCGTGTTTTCTATGCCGTGTTGTCTATGCCGTGTTGTCTATGCCGTGTTGTCTATGCCGTGTTGTCTATGACGTGTTGTCTATGCCGTGTTGTCTATGCCGTGTTGTCTATGCGGTGTTGTCTATAACGTGTTGTCTATGCCGTGTTGTCTATGCCGTGTTGTCTATGCCGTGTTGTCTATGCCGTGTTGTCTATGCCGTGTTGTCTATGCCGTGTTGTCTATGCAGTGTTGTCTATGCCGTGTTGTCTATGCCGTGTTGTCTATGCCGTGTTGTCTATGCCGTGTTGTCTATGCCGTGTTGTCTATGCCGTGTTGTCTATGCCGTGTTGTCTATGCCGTGTTGTCTATGCCGTGTTGTCTATGCCGTGTTGTCTATGCCGTGTTGTCTATGCCGCGTTGTCTATGCCGTGTTGTCTATGCCGTGTATGCCGTGTTGTCTATGCCGTGTATGCCGTGTTGTCTATGCCGTGTATGCCGTGTTGTCTATGCCGTGTATGCCGTGTTGTCTATGCTGTGTATGCTGTGTTGTCTATGCTGTGTTGTCTATGCTGTGTATGCTGTGTTGTCTATGCTGTGTATGCTGTGTTGTCTATGCTGTGTTGTCTATGCTGTGTATGCTGTGTTGTCTATGCTGTGTTGTCTATGCTGTGTATGCTGTGTTGTCTATGCTGTGTATGCTGTGTTGTCTATGCTGTGTATGCTGTGTTGTCTATGCTGTGTTGTCTATGCTGTGTATGCTGTGTTGTCTATGCTGTGTTGTCTATGCTGTGTATGCTGTGTTGTCTATGCTGTGTATGCTGTGTTGTCTATGCTGTGTATGCTGTGTTGTCTATGCTGTGTTGTCTATGCTGTGTATGCTGTGTTGTCTATGCTGTGTATGCTGTGTTGTCTATGCTGTGTATGCTGTGTTGTCGATGCTGTGTATGCTGTGTTGTCTATGCTGTGTATGCTGTGTTGTCTATGCTGTGTATGCTGTGTTGTCTATGCTGTGTATGCTGTGTTGTCTATGCTGTGTATGCTGTGTTGTCTATGCTGTGTATGCTGTGTTGTCTATGCTGTGTATGCTGTGTTGTGTATGCTGTGTTGTCTATGCTGTGTTGTCTATGCTGTGTTGTCTATGCTGTGTATGCTGTGTTGTCTATGCTGTGTTGTCTATGCTGTGTATGCTGTGTTGTCTATGCTGTGTTGTCTATGCTGTGTATGCTGTGCTGTCTATGCTGTGTTGTCTATGCTGTGTTGTCTATGCTGTGTTGTCTATGCTGTGTTGTCTATGCTGTGTTGTCTATGCTGTGTTGTCTATGCTGTGTTGTCTATGCTGTGTTGTCTATGCTGTGTTGTCTATGCTGTGTTGTCTATGCTGTGTATGCTGTGTTGTCTATGCTGTGCTGTCTATGCTGTGTTGTGTATGCTGTGTTGTCTATGCTGTGTTGTCTATGCTGTGTTGTCTATGCTGTGTATGCTGTGTTGTCTATGCTGTGTATGCTGTGTTCTCTATGCTGTGTTGTCTATGCTGTGTATGCTGTGTTGTCTATGCTGTGTTGTCTATGCTGTGTTGCCTATGCTGTGTATGCTGTGTTGTCTATGCTGTGTATGCTGTGTTGTCTATGCTGTGTTGTCTATGCTTTGTATGCTGTGTTGTCTATGCTGTGTTGTCTATGCTGTGTTGTCTATGCTGTGTTGTCTATGCTGTGTTGTCTATGCTGTGTATGCTGTGTTGTCTATGCTGTGTTGTCTATGCTGTGTATGCTGTGTTGTCTATGCTGTGTTGTCTATGCTGTGTTGTCTATGCCGTGTTGTCTATGCCGTGTTGTCTATGCAGTGTTGTCTATGCCGTGTTGTCTATGCCGTGTTGTCTATGCCGTGTTGTCTATGCCGTGTTGTCTATGCCGTGTTGTCTATGCCGTGTTGTCTATGCCGTGTTGTCTATGCCGTGTTGTCTATGCCGTGTTGTCTATGCCGTGTTGTCTATGCCGTGTTGTCTATGCCGTGTTGTCTATGCCGTGTTGTCTATGCCGTGTTGTCTATGCCGTGTTGTCTATGCCGTGTATGCCGTGTTGTCTATGCCGTGTATGCCGTGTTGTCTATGCCGTGTATGCCGTGTTGTCTATGCCGTGTATGCCGTGTTGTCTATGCTGTGTATGCCGTGTTGTCTATGCTGTGTATGCCGTGTTGTCTATGCTGTGTATGCTGTGTTGTCTATGCTGTGTATGCTGTGTTGTCTATGCTGTGTATGCTGTGTTGTCTATGCTGTGTATGCTGTGTTGTCTATGCTGTGTATGCTGTGTTGTCTATGCTGTGTATGCTGTGTTGTCTATGCTGTGTATGCTGTGTTGTCTATGCTGTGTATGCTGTGTTGTCTATGCTGTGTATGCTGTGTTGTCTATGCTGTGTATGCTGTGTTGTCTATGCTGTGTATGCTGTGTTGTCTATGCTGTGTATGCTGTGTTGTCTATGCCGTGTATGCCGTGTTGTCTATGCCGTGTATGCCGTGTTGTCTATGCCGTGTATGCCGTGTTGTCTATGCCGTGTATGCCGTGTTGTCTATGCTGTGTATGCTGTGTTGTCTATGCTGTGTATGCTGTGTTGTCTATGCTGTGTATGCTGTGTTGTCTATGCTGTGTATGCTGTGTTGTCTATGCTGTGTATGCTGTGTTGTCTATGCTGTGTTGTCTATGCTGTATATGCTGTGTTGTCTATGCTGTGTATGCTGTGTTTTCTATGCTGTGTATGCTGTGTTGGCTATGCTGTGTATGCTGTGTTGTCTATGCTGTGTATGCTGTGTTGTCTATGCTGTGTATGCTGTGTTGTCTATGCTGTGTATGCTGTGTTGTCTATGCTGTGTATGCTGTGTTGTCTATGCTGTGTATGCTGTGTTGTCTATGCTGTGTATGCTGTGTTGTCTATGCTGTGTATGCTGTGTTGTCTATGCTGTGTATGCTGTGTTGTCTATGCTGTGTATGCTGTGTTGTCTATGGATTGTATGCCGTGTTGTCTATGCTGTGTATGCTGTGTTGTCTATGCCGTGTATGCCGTGTTGTCTATGCTGTGTATGCTGTGTTGTCTATGCTGTGTATGCTGTGTTGTCTATGCTGTGTATGCTGTGTTGTCTATGCTGTGTATGCTGTGTTGTCTATGCTGTGTATGCTGTGTTGTCTATGCTGTGTTGTCTATGCTGTGTATGCTGTGTTGTCTATGCTGTGTATGCTGTGTTGTCTATGCTGTGTATGCTGTGTTGTCTATGCTGTGTTGTCTATGCTGTGTATGCTGTGTTGTCTATGCTGTGTATGCTGTGTTGTCTATGCTGTGTATGCTGTGTTGTCTATGCTGTGTATGCTGTGTTGTCTATGCTGTGTTGTCTATGCTGTGTATGCTGTGTTGTCTATGCTGTGTTGTCTATGCTGTGTATGCTGTGTTGTCTATGCTGTGTTGTCTATGCTGTGTATGCTGTGTTGTCTATGCTGTGTTGTCTATGCTGTGTATGCTGTGTTGTCTATGCTGTGTTGTCTATGCTGTGTATGCTGTGTTGTCTATGCTGTGTATGCTGTGTTGTCGATGCTGTGTATGCTGTGTTGTCTATGCTGTGTATGCTGTGTTGTCTATGCTGTGTTGTCTATGCTGTGTATGCTGTGTTGTCTATGCTGTGTATGCTGTGTTGTCTATGCTGTGTATGCTGTGTTGTCTATGCTGTGTATGCTGTGTTGTGTATGCTGTGTTGTCTATGCTGTGTTGTCTATGCTGTGTTGTCTATGCTGTGTTGTCTATGCTGTGTATGCTGTGTTGTCTATGCTGTGTTGTCTATGCTGTGTATGCTGTGTTGTCTATGCTGTGTTGTCTATGCTGTGTATGCTGTGTTGTCTATGCTGTGTTGTCTATGCTGTGTTGTCTATGCTGTGTTGTCTATGCTGTGTTGTCTATGCTGTGTTGTCTATGCTGTGTTGTCTATGCTGTGTTGTCTATGCTGTGTATGCTGTGTTGTCTATGCTGTGCTGTCTATGCTGTGTTGTGTATGCTGTGTTGTCTATGCTGTGTTGTCTATGCTGTGTTGTCTATGCTGTGTATGCTGTGTTGTCTATGCTGTGTATGCTGTGTTCTCTATGCTGTGTTGTCTATGCTGTGTATGCTGTGTTGTCTATGCTGTGTATGCTGTGTTGTCTATGCTGTGTTGTCTATGCGGTGTTGCCTATGCTGTGTATGCTGTGTTGTCTATGCTGTGTATGCTGTGTTGTCTATGCTGTGTTGTCTATGCTTTGTATGCTGTGTTGTCTATGCTGTGTTGTCTATGCTGTGTTGTCTATGCTGTGTTGTCTATGCTGTGTATGCTGTGTTGTCTATGCTGTGTTGTCTATGCTGTGTATGCTGTGTTGTCTATGCTGTGTTGTCTACGCCGTGTTGTCTACGCCGTGTTGTCTACGCCGTGTTGTCTACGCCGTGTTGTCTACGCCGTGTTGTCTACGCCGTGTTGTCTACGCCGTGTTGTCTACGCCGTGTTGTCTACGCCGTGTTGTCTACGCCGTGTTGTCTACGCCGTGTTGTCTACGCCGTGTTGTCTACGCCGTGTTGTCTACGCCGTGTTGTCTACGCCGTGTTGTCTACGCCGTGTTGTCTACGCCGTGTTGTCTACGCCGTGTTGTCTACGCCGTGTTGTCTACGCCGTGTTGTCTACGCCGTGTTGTCTACGCCGTGTTGTCTACGCCGTGTTGTTTATGCCGTGTTGTCTATGCCGTGTTGTCTATGCCGTGTTGTCTATGCCGTGTTGTCTATGCCGTGTTGTCTATGCCGTGTTGTCTATGCCGTGTTGTCTATGCCGTGTTGTCTATGCCGTGTTGTCGATGCCGTGTTGTCTATGCCGTGTTGTCTACGCCGTGTTGTCTATGCCGTGTTGTCTATGCCGTGTTGTCTATGCCGTGTTGTCTATGCCGTGTTGTCTATGCCGTGTTGTCTATGCCGTGTTGTCTATGCCGTGTTGTCTATGCCGTGTTGTCTATGCCGTGTTTTCTATGCCGTGTTGTCTATGCCGTGTTGTCTATGCCGTGTTGTCTATGCCGTGTTGTCTATGCCGTGTTGTCTATGCCGTGTTGTCTATGCGGTGTTGTCTATGCCGTGTTGTCTATGCCGTGTTGTCTATGCCGTGTTGTCTATGCCGTGTTGTCTATGCCGTGTTGTCTATGCCGTGTTGTCTATGCCGTGTTGTCTATGCCGTGTTGTCTATGCAGTGTTGTCTATGCCGTGTTGTCTATGCCGTGTTGTCTATGCCGTGTTGTCTATGCCGTGTTGTCTATGCCGTGTTGTCTATGCCGTGTTGTCTATGCCGTGTTGTCTATGCCGTGTTGTCTATGCCGTGTTGTCTATGCCGTGTTGTCTATGCCGTGTTGTCTATGCCGCGTTGTCTATGCCGTGTTGTCTATGCCGTGTATGCCGTGTTGTCTATGCCGTGTATGCCGTGTTGTCTATGCCGTGTATGCCGTGTTGTCTATGCCGTGTATGCCGTGTTGTCTATGCTGTGTATGCTGTGTTGTCTATGCTGTGTTGTCTATGCTGTGTATGCTGTGTTGTCTATGCTGTGTATGCTGTGTTGTCTATGCTGTGTTGTCTATGCTGTGTATGCTGTGTTGTCTATGCTGTGTTGTGTATGCTGTGTTGTCTATGCTGTGTTGTCTATGCTGTGTATGCTGTGTTGTCTATGCTGTGTATGCTGTGTTGTCTATGCTGTGTATGCTGTGTTGTCTATGCTGTGTATGCTGTGTTGTCTATGCTGTGTTGTCTATGCTGTGTATGCTGTGTTGTCTATGCTGTGTTGTCTATGCTGTGTATGCTGTGTTGTCTATGCTGTGTATGCTGTGTTGTCTATGCTGTGTATGCTGTGTTGTCTATGCTGTGTATGCTGTGTTGTCTATGCTGTGTTGTCTATGCTGTGTTGTCTATGCTGTGTATGCTGTGTTGTCTATGCTGTGTATGCTGTGTTGTCTATGCTGTGTTGTCTATGCTGTGTATGCTGTGTTGTCTATGCTGTGTTGTCTATGCTGTGTATGCTGTGTTGTCTATGCTGTGTTGTCTATGCTGTGTATGCTGTGTTGTCTATGCTGTGTATGCTGTGTTGTCGATGCTGTGTATGCTGTGTTGTCTATGCTGTGTATGCTGTGTTGTCTATGCTGTGTATGCTGTGTTGTCGATGCTGTGTATGCTGTGTTGTCTATGCTGTGTATGCTGTGTTGTCTATGCTTTGTTGTCTATGCTGTGTATGCTGTGTTGTCTATGCTGTGTATGCTGTGTTGTCTATGCTGTGTATGCTGTGTTGTCTATGCTGTGTATGCTGTGTTGTGTATGCTGTGTTGTCTATGCTGTGTTGTCTTCTGTGTTGTCTATGCTGTGTTGTCTATGCTGTGTATGCTGTGTTGTCTATGCTGTGTTGTCTATGCTGTGTATGCTGTGTTGTCTATGCTGTGTTGTCTATGCTGTGTATGCTGTGTTGTCTATGCTGTGTTGTCTATGCTGTGTTGTCTATGCTGTGTTGTCTATGCTGTGTTGTCTATGCTGTGTTGTCTATGCTGTGTTGTCTATGCTGTGTTGTCTATGCTGTGTATGCTGTGTTGTCTATGCTGTGCTGTCTATGCTGTGTTGTGTATGCTGTGTTGTCTATGCTGTGTTGTCTATGCTGTGTTGTCTATGCTGTGTATGCTGTGTTGTCTATGCTGTGTATGCTGTGTTCTCTATGCTGTGTTGTCTATGCTGTGTATGCTGTGTTGTCTATGCTGTGTATGCTGTGTTGTCTATGCTGTGTTGTCTATGCGGTGTTGCCTATGCTGTGTATGCTGTGTTGTCTATGCTGTGTATGCTGTGTTGTCTATGCTGTGTTGTCTATGCTTTGTATGCTGTGTTGTCTATGCTGTGTTGTCTATGCTGTGTTGTCTATGCTGTGTTGTCTATGCTGTGTTGTCTATGCTGTGTATGCTGTGTTGTCTATGCTGTGTTGTCTATGCTGTGTATGCTGTGTTGTCTATGCCGTGTTGTCTACGCCGTGTTGTCTACGCCGTGTTGTCTACGCCGTGTTGTCTACGCCGTGTTGTCTACGCCGTGTTGTCTACGCCGTGTTGTCTACGCCGTGTTGTCTACGCCGTGTTGTCTACGCCGTGTTGTCTACGCCGTGTTGTCTACGCCGTGTTGTCTACGCCGTGTTGTCTACGCCGTGTTGTCTACGCCGTGTTGTCTACGCCGTGTTGTCTACGCCGTGTTGTCTACGCCGTGTTGTCTACGCCGTGTTGTCTACGCCGTGTTGTCTACGCCGTGTTGTTTATGCCGTGTTGTCTATGCCGTGTTGTCTATGCCGTGTTGTCTATGCCGTGTTGTCTATGCCGTGTTGTCTATGCCGTGTTGTCTATGCCGTGTTGTCTATGCCGTGTTGTCTATGCCGTGTTGTCGATGCCGTGTTGTCTATGCCGTGTTGTCTACGCCGTGTTGTCTATGCCGTGTTGTCTATGCCGTGTTGTCTATGCCGTGTTGTCTATGCCGTGTTGTCTATGCCGTGTTGTCTATGCCGTGTTGTCTATGCCGTGTTGTCTATGCCGTGTTGTCTATGCCGTGTTTTCTATGCCGTGTTGTCTATGCCGTGTTGTCTATGCCGTGTTGTCTATGCCGTGTTGTCTATGCCGTGTTGTCTATGCCGTGTTGTCTATGCGGTGTTGTCTATGCCGTGTTGTCTATGCCGTGTTGTCTATGCCGTGTTGTCTATGCCGTGTTGTCTATGCCGTGTTGTCTATGCCGTGTTGTCTATGCCGTGTTGTCTATGCCGTGTTGTCTATGCAGTGTTGTCTATGCCGTGTTGTCTATGCCGTGTTGTCTATGCCGTGTTGTCTATGCCGTGTTGTCTATGCCGTGTTGTCTATGCCGTGTTGTCTATGCCGTGTTGTCTATGCCGTGTTGTCTATGCCGTGTTGTCTATGCCGTGTTGTCTATGCCGTGTTGTCTATGCCGCGTTGTCTATGCCGTGTTGTCTATGCCGTGTATGCCGTGTTGTCTATGCCGTGTATGCCGTGTTGTCTATGCCGTGTATGCCGTGTTGTCTATGCCGTGTATGCCGTGTTGTCTATGCTGTGTATGCTGTGTTGTCTATGCTGTGTTGTCTATGCTGTGTATGCTGTGTTGTCTATGCTGTGTATGCTGTGTTGTCTATGCTGTGTTGTCTATGCTGTGTATGCTGTGTTGTCTATGCTGTGTTGTGTATGCTGTGTTGTCTATGCTGTGTTGTCTATGCTGTGTATGCTGTGTTGTCTATGCTGTGTATGCTGTGTTGTCTATGCTGTGTATGCTGTGTTGTCTATGCTGTGTATGCTGTGTTGTCTATGCTGTGTTGTCTATGCTGTGTATGCTGTGTTGTCTATGCTGTGTTGTCTATGCTGTGTATGCTGTGTTGTCTATGCTGTGTTGTCTATGCTGTGTATGCTGTGTTGTCTATGCTGTGTATGCTGTGTTGTCTATGCTGTGTTGTCTATGCTGTGTATGCTGTGTTGTCTATGCTGTGTATGCTGTGTTGTCTATGCTGTGTATGCTGTGTTGTCGATGCTGTGTATGCTGTGTTGTCTATGCTGTGTATGCTGTGTTGTCTATGCTGTGTATGCTGTGTTGTCTATGCTGTGTATGCTGTGTTGTCTATGCTGTGTATGCTGTGTTGTCTATGCTGTGTATGCTGTGTTGTCTATGCTGTGTATGCTGTGTTGTGTATGCTGTGTTGTCTATGCTGTGTTGTCTATGCTGTGTTGTCTATGCTGTGTTGTCTATGCTGTGTATGCTGTGTTGTCTATGCTGTGTTGTCTATGCTGTGTATGCTGTGTTGTCTATGCTGTGTTGTCTATGCTGTGTATGCTGTGTTGTCTATGCTGTGTTGTCTATGCTGTGTTGTCTATGCTGTGTTGTCTATGCTGTGTTGTCTATGCTGTGTTGTCTATGCTGTGTTGTCTATGCTGTGTTGTCTATGCTGTGTTGTCTATGCTGTGTTGTCTATGCTGTGTTGTCTATGCTGTGTTGTCTGTGCTGTGTATGCTGTGTTGTCTATGCTGTGCTGTCTATGCTGTGTTGTGTATGCTGTGTTGTCTATGCTGTGTTGTCTATGCTGTGTTGTCTATGCTGTGTATGCTGTGTTGTCTATGCTGTGTATGCTGTGTTCTCTATGCTGTGTTGTCTATGCTGTGTATGCTGTGTTGTCTATGCTGTGTATGCTGTGTTGTCTATGCTGTGTTGTCTATGCTGTGTTGCCTATGCTGTGTATGCTGTGTTGTCTATGCTGTGTATGCTGTGTTGTCTATGCTGTGTTGTCTATGCTTTGTATGCTGTGTTGTCTATGCTGTGTTGTCTATGCTGTGTTGTCTATGCTGTGTTGTCTATGCTGTGTATGCTGTGTTGTCTATGCTGTGTTGTCTATGCTGTGTATGCTGTGTTGTCTATGCTGTGTTGTCTATGCTGTGTTGTCTATGCCGTGTTGTCTATGCTGTGTTGTCTATGCCGTGTTGTCTACGCCGTGTTGTCTACGCCGTGTTGTCTACGCCGTGTTGTCTACGCCGTGTTGTCTACGCCGTGTTGTCTACGCCGTGGTGTCTACGCCGTGTTGTCTATGCCGTGTTGTCTATGCCGTGTTGTCTATGCCGTGTTGTCTATGCCGTGTTGTCTATGCCGTGTTGTCTATGCCGTGTTGTCTATGCCGTGTTGTCTATGCCGTGTATGCCGTGTTGTCTATGCCGTGTATGCCGTGTTGTCTATGCCGTGTATGCCGTGTTGTTTATGCCGTGTATGCCGTGTTGTCTATGCTGTGTATGCCGTGTTGTCTATGCTGTGTATGCCGTGTTGTCTATGCTGTGTATGCTGTGTTGTCTATGCTGTGTATGCTGTGTTGTCTATGCTGTGTATGCTGTGTTGTCTATGCTGTGTATGCTGTGTTGTCTATGCTGTGTATGCTGTGTTGTCTATGCTGTGTATGCTGTGTTGTCTATGCTGTGTATGCTGTGTTGTCTATGCTGTGTTGTCTATGCTGTGTATGCTGTGTTGTCTATGCTGTGTTGTCTATGCTGTGTATGCTGTGTTGTCTATGCTGTGTATGCTGTGTTGTCTATGCTGTGTATGCTGTGTTGTCTATGCTGTGTATGCTGTGTTGTCTATGCTGTGTATGCTGTGTTGTCTATGCTGTGTATGCTGTGTTGTCTATGCTGTGTATGCTGTGTTGTCTATGCTGTGTATGCTGTGTTGTCTATGCTGTGTATGCTGTGTTGTCTATGCTGTGTATGCTGTGTTGTCTATGCTGTGTATGCTGTGTTGTCTATGCTGTGTATGCTGTGTTGTCTATGCTGTGTATGCTGTGTTGTCTATGCTGTGTATGCTGTGTTGTCTATGCTGTGTATGCTGTGTTGTCTATGCTGTGTATGCTGTGTTGTCTATGCTGTGTATGCTGTGTTGTCTATGCTGTGTATGCTGTGTTGTCTATGCTGTGTATGCTGTGTTGTTTATGCTGTGTATGCTGTGTTGTCTATGCTGTGTATGCTGTGTTGTCTATGCTGTGTATGCTGTGTTGTCTATGCTGTGTATGCTGTGTTGTCTATGCTGTGTATGCTTTGTTGTCTATGCTGTGTATGCTGTGTTGTCTATGCTGTGTATGCTGTGTTGTCTATGCTGTGTATGCTGTGTTGTCTATGCTGTGTATGCTGTGTTGTCTATGCTGTGTATGCTGTGTTGTCTATGCTGTGTATGCTGTGTTGTCTATGCTGTGTATGCTGTGTTGTCTATGCTGTGTACGCTGTGTTGTCTATGCTGTGTACGCTGTGTTGTCTATGCTGTGTACGCTGTGTTGTCTATGCTGTGTATGCTGTGTTGTCTATGCTGTGTATGCCGTGTTGTCTATGCTGTGTATGCCGTGTTGTCTATGCTGTGTATTCCGTGTTGTCTATGCTGTGTATGCCGTGTTGTCTATGCTGTGTATGCCGTGTTGTCTATGCTGTGTATGCCGTGTTGTCTATGCTGTGTATGCCGTGTTGTCTATGCTGTGTATGCCGTGTTGTCTATGCTGTGTATGCCGTGTTGTCTATGCTGTGTATGCCGTGTTGTCTATGCTGTGAATGCCGTGTTGTCTATGTCGTGTATGCCGTGTTGTCTATGCCGTGTATGCCGTGTTGTCTATGCCGTGTATGCCGTGTTGTCTATGCCGTGCATGCCGTGTTGTCTATGCCGTGTATGCCGTGTTGTCTATGCCGTGTATGCCGTGTTGTCTATGCCGTGTATGCCGTGTTGTCTATGCCGTGTATGCCGTGTTGTCTATGCCGTGTATGCCGTGTTGTCTATGCCGTGTATGCCGTGTTGTCTATGCCGTGTATGCCGTGTTGTCTATGCCGTGTATGCCGTGTTGTCTATGCCGTGTATGTCGTGTTGTCTATGCCGTGTATGCCGTGTTGTCTATGCCGTGTATGCCGTGTTGTCTATGCCGTGTATGCCGTGTTGTCTATGCCGTGTACGCCGTGTTGTCTATGCCGTGTATGCCGTGTTGTCTATGCCGTGTATGCCGTGTTGTCTATGCTGTGTATGCTGTGTTGTCTATGCTGTGTATGCTGTGGTGTCTATGCTGTGTATGCTGTGTTGTCTATGCTGTGTATGCTGTGTTGTCTATGCTGTGTATGCTGTGTTGTCTATGCTGTGTTGTCTATGCTGTATATGCTGTGTTGTCTATGCTGTGTATGCTGTGTTGTCTATGCTGTGTATGCTGTGTTGGCTATGCTGTGTATGCTGTGTTGTCTATGCTGTGTATGCTGTGTTGTCTATGCTGTGTATGCTGTGTTGTCTATGCTGTGTATGCTGTGTTGTCTATGCTGTGTATGCTGTGTTGTCTATGCTGTGCTGTCTATGCTGTGTTGTGTATGCTGTGTTGTCTATGCTGTGTTGTCTATGCTGTGTTGTCTATGCTGTGTATGCTGTGTTGTCTATGCTGTGTATGCTGTGTTCTCTATGCTGTGTTGTCTATGCTGTGTATGCTGTGTTGTCTATGCTGTGTATGCTGTGTTGTCTATGCTGTGTTGTCTATGCTGTGTTGCCTATGCTGTGTATGCTGTGTTGTCTATGCTGTGTATGCTGTGTTGTCTATGCTGTGTTGTCTATGCTTTGTATGCTGTGTTGTCTATGCTGTGTTGTCTATGCTGTGTTGTCTATGCTGTGTTGTCTATGCTGTGTATGCTGTGTTGTCTATGCTGTGTTGTCTATGCTGTGTATGCTGTGTTGTCTATGCTGTGTTGTCTATGCTGTGTTGTCTATGCCGTGTTGTCTATGCTGTGTTGTCTATGCCGTGTTGTCTACGCCGTGTTGTCTACGCCGTGTTGTCTACGCCGTGTTGTCTACGCCGTGTTGTCTACGCCGTGTTGTCTACGCCGTGGTGTCTACGCCGTGTTGTCTATGCCGTGTTGTCTATGCCGTGTTGTCTATGCCGTGTTGTCTATGCCGTGTTGTCTATGCCGTGTTGTCTATGCCGTGTTGTCTATGCCGTGTTGTCTATGCCGTGTATGCCGTGTTGTCTATGCCGTGTATGCCGTGTTGTCTATGCCGTGTATGCCGTGTTGTTTATGCCGTGTATGCCGTGTTGTCTATGCTGTGTATGCCGTGTTGTCTATGCTGTGTATGCCGTGTTGTCTATGCTGTGTATGCTGTGTTGTCTATGCTGTGTATGCTGTGTTGTCTATGCTGTGTATGCTGTGTTGTCTATGCTGTGTATGCTGTGTTGTCTATGCTGTGTATGCTGTGTTGTCTATGCTGTGTATGCTGTGTTGTCTATGCTGTGTATGCTGTGTTGTCTATGCTGTGTTGTCTATGCTGTGTATGCTGTGTTGTCTATGCTGTGTTGTCTATGCTGTGTATGCTGTGTTGTCTATGCTGTGTATGCTGTGTTGTCTATGCTGTGTATGCTGTGTTGTCTATGCTGTGTATGCTGTGTTGTCTATGCTGTGTATGCTGTGTTGTCTATGCTGTGTATGCTGTGTTGTCTATGCTGTGTATGCTGTGTTGTCTATGCTGTGTATGCTGTGTTGTCTATGCTGTGTATGCTGTGTTGTCTATGCTGTGTATGCTGTGTTGTCTATGCTGTGTATGCTGTGTTGTCTATGCTGTGTATGCTGTGTTGTCTATGCTGTGTATGCTGTGTTGTCTATGCTGTGTATGCTGTGTTGTCTATGCTGTGTATGCTGTGTTGTCTATGCTGTGTATGCTGTGTTGTCTATGCTGTGTATGCTGTGTTGTCTATGCTGTGTATGCTGTGTTGTCTATGCTGTGTATGCTGTGTTGTTTATGCTGTGTATGCTGTGTTGTCTATGCTGTGTATGCTGTGTTGTCTATGCTGTGTATGCTGTGTTGTCTATGCTGTGTATGCTGTGTTGTCTATGCTGTGTATGCTTTGTTGTCTATGCTGTGTATGCTGTGTTGTCTATGCTGTGTATGCTGTGTTGTCTATGCTGTGTATGCTGTGTTGTCTATGCTGTGTATGCTGTGTTGTCTATGCTGTGTATGCTGTGTTGTCTATGCTGTGTATGCTGTGTTGTCTATGCTGTGTATGCTGTGTTGTCTATGCTGTGTACGCTGTGTTGTCTATGCTGTGTACGCTGTGTTGTCTATGCTGTGTACGCTGTGTTGTCTATGCTGTGTATGCTGTGTTGTCTATGCTGTGTATGCCGTGTTGTCTATGCTGTGTATGCCGTGTTGTCTATGCTGTGTATTCCGTGTTGTCTATGCTGTGTATGCCGTGTTGTCTATGCTGTGTATGCCGTGTTGTCTATGCTGTGTATGCCGTGTTGTCTATGCTGTGTATGCCGTGTTGTCTATGCTGTGTATGCCGTGTTGTCTATGCTGTGTATGCCGTGTTGTCTATGCTGTGTATGCCGTGTTGTCTATGCTGTGAATGCCGTGTTGTCTATGTCGTGTATGCCGTGTTGTCTATGCCGTGTATGCCGTGTTGTCTATGCCGTGTATGCCGTGTTGTCTATGCCGTGTATGCCGTGTTGTCTATGCCGTGTATGCCGTGTTGTCTATGCCGTGTATGCCGTGTTGTCTATGCCGTGTATGCCGTGTTGTCTATGCCGTGTATGCCGTGTTGTCTATGCCGTGTATGCCGTGTTGTCTATGCCGTGTATGCCGTGTTGTCTATGCCGTGTATGCCGTGTTGTCTATGCCGTGTATGCCGTGTTGTCTATGCCGTGTATGTCGTGTTGTCTATGCCGTGTATGCCGTGTTGTCTATGCCGTGTATGCCGTGTTGTCTATGCCGTGTATGCCGTGTTGTCTATGCCGTGTACGCCGTGTTGTCTATGCCGTGTATGCCGTGTTGTCTATGCCGTGTATGCCGTGTTGTCTATGCTGTGTATGCTGTGTTGTCTATGCTGTGTATGCTGTGGTGTCTATGCTGTGTATGCTGTGTTGTCTATGCTGTGTATGCTGTGTTGTCTATGCTGTGTATGCTGTGTTGTCTATGCTGTGTTGTCTATGCTGTATATGCTGTGTTGTCTATGCTGTGTATGCTGTGTTGTCTATGCTGTGTATGCTGTGTTGGCTATGCTGTGTATGCTGTGTTGTCTATGCTGTGTATGCTGTGTTGTCTATGCTGTGTATGCTGTGTTGTCTATGCTGTGTATGCTGTGTTGTCTATGCTGTGTATGCTGTGTTGTCTATGCTGTGTATGCTGTGTTGTCTATGCTGTGTATGCTGTGTTGTCTATGCTGTGTATGCTGTGTTGTCTATGCTGTGCTGTCTATGCTGTGTATGCTGTGTTGTCTATGCTGTGTATGCTGTGTTGTCTATGCTGTGTATGCTGTGTTGTCTATGCTGTGTATGCCGTGTTGTCTATGCTGTGTATGCTGTGTTGTCTATGCCGTGTATGCCGTGTTGTCTATGCTGTGTATGCTGTGTTGTCTATGCTGTGTATGCTGTGTTGTCTATGCTGTGTATGCTGTGTTGTCTATGCTGTGTATGCTGTGTTGTCTATGCTGTGTATGCTGTGTTGTCTATGCTGTGTTGTCTATGCTGTGTATGCTGTGTTGTCTATGCTGTGTATGCTGTGTTGTCTATGCTGTGTTGTCTATGCTGTGTATGCTGTGTTGTCTATGCTGTGTTGTCTATGCTGTGTATGCTGTGTTGTCTATGCTGTGTATGCTGTGTTGTCTATGCTGTGTTGTCTATGCTGTGTATGCTGTGTTGTCTATGCTGTGTTGTCTATGCTGTGTATGCTGTGTTGTCTATGCTGTGTTGTCTATGCTGTGTATGCTGTGTTGTCTATGCTGTGTTGTCTATGCTGTGTATGCTGTGTTGTCTATGCTGTGTTGTCTATGCTGTGTATGCTGTGTTGTCTATGCTGTGTATGCTGTGTTGTCTATGCTGTGTATGCTGTGTTGTCGATGCTGTGTATGCTGTGTTGTCTATGCTGTGTATGCTGTGTTGTCTATGCTGTGTATGCTGTGTTGTCTATGCTGTGTATGCTGTGTTGTCTATGCTGTGTATGCTGTGTTGTCTATGCTGTGTATGCTGTGTTGTCTATGCTGTGTATGCTGTGTTGTGTATGCTGTGTTGTCTATGCTGTGTTGTCTATGCTGTGTTGTCTATGCTGTGTTGTCTATGCTGTGTATGCTGTGTTGTCTATGCTGTGTTGTCTATGCTGTGTATGCTGTGTTGTCTATGCTGTGTTGTCTATGCTGTGTTGTCTATGCTGTGTTGTCTATGCTGTGTTGTCTATGCTGTGTTGTCTATGCTGTGTTGTCTATGCTGTGTTGTCTATGCTGTGTTGTCTATGCTGTGTTGTCTATGCTGTGTATGCTGTGTTGTCTATGCTGTGCTGTCTATGCTGTGTTGTGTATGCTGTGTTGTCTATGCTGTGTTGTCTATGCTGTGTTGTCTATGCTGTGTATGCTGTGTTGTCTATGCTGTGTATGCTGTGTTCTCTATGCTGTGTTGTCTATGCTGTGTATGCTGTGTTGTCTATGCTGTGTATGCTGTGTTGTCTATGCTGTGTTGTCTATGCTGTGTTGCCTATGCTGTGTATGCTGTGTTGTCTATGCTGTGTATGCTGTGTTGTCTATGCTGTGTTGTCTATGCTTTGTATGCTGTGTTGTCTATGCTGTGTTGTCTATGCTGTGTTGTCTATGCTGTGTTGTCTATGCTGTGTATGCTGTGTTGTCTATGCTGTGTTGTCTATGCTGTGTATGCTGTGTTGTCTATGCTGTGTTGTCTATGCTGTGTTGTCTATGCCGTGTTGTCTATGCCGTGTTCTCTATGCCGTGTTGTCTATGCCGTGTTGTCTATGCCGTGTTGTCTATGCCGTGTTGTCTATGCCGTGTTGTCTATGCCGTGTTGTCTATGCCGTGTTGTCTATGCCGTGTTGTCTATGCAGTGTTGTCTATGCCGTGTTGTCTATGCCGTGTTGTCTATGCCGTGTTGTCTATGCCGTGTTGTCTAGGCCGTGTGGTCTATGCCGTGTTGTCTATGCCGTGTTGTCTATGCCGTGTTGTCTATGCCGTGTTGTCTATGCCGTGTTGTCTATGCCGTGTATGCCGTGTTGTCTATGCCGTGTATGCCGTGTTGTCTATGCCGTGTATGCCGTGTTGTCTATGCCGTGTATGCCGTGTTGTCTATGCTGTGTATGCCGTGTTGTCTATGCTGTGTATGCCGTGTTGTCTATGCTGTGTATGCTGTGTTGTCTATGCTGTGTATGCTGTGTTGTCTATGCTGTGTATGCTGTGTTGTCTATGCTGTGTATGCTGTGTTGTCTATGCTGTGTATGCTGTGTTGTCTATGCTGTGTATGCTGTGTTGTCTATGCTGTGTATGCTGTGTTGTCTATGCTGTGTATGCTGTGTTGTCTATGCTGTGTATGCTGTGTTGTCTATGCTGTGTATGCTGTGTTGTCTATGCTGTGTATGCTGTGTTGTCTATGCTGTGTATGCTGTGTTGTCTATGCTGTGTATGCTGTGTTGTCTATGCCGTGTATGCCGTGTTGTCTATGCCGTGTATGCCGTGTTGTCTATGCCGTGTATGCCGTGTTGTCTATGCCGTGTATGCCGTGTTGTCTATGCTGTGTATGCTGTGTTGTCTATGCTGTGTATGCTGTGTTGTCTATGCTGTGTATGCTGTGTTGTCTATGCTGTGTATGCTGTGTTGTCTATGCTGTGTATGCTGTGTTGTCTATGCTGTGTTGTCTATGCTGTATATGCTGTGTTGTCTATGCTGTGTATGCTGTGTTTTCTATGCTGTGTATGCTGTGTTGGCTATGCTGTGTTTGCTGTGTTGTCTATGCTGTGTATGCTGTGTTGTCTATGCTGTGTTGTCTATGCTGTGTTGTCTATGCTGTGTATGCTGTGTTGTGTATGCTGTGTTGTCTATGCTGTGTTGTCTATGCTGTGTTGTCTATGCTGTGTATGCTGTGTTGTCTATGCTGTGTATGCTGTGTTCTCTATGCTGTGTTGTCTATGCTGTGTATGCTGTGTTGTCTATGCTGTGTTGCCTATGCTGTGTATGCTGTGTTGTCTATGCTGTGTATGCTGTGTTGTCTATGCTGTGTTGTCTATGCTTTGTATGCTGTGTTGTCTATGCTGTGTTGTCTATGCTGTGTTGTCTATGCTGTGTTGTCTATGCTGTGTATGCTGTGTTGTCTATGCTGTGTTGTCTATGCTGTGTATGCTGTGTTGTCTATGCTGTGTTGTCTATGCCGTGTTGTCTACGCCGTGTTGTCTACGCCGTGTTGTCTACGCCGTGTTGTCTACGCCGTGTTGTCTACGCCGTGTTGTCTACGCCGTGTTGTCTACGCCGTGTTGTCTATGCCGTGTTGTCTATGCCGTGTTGTCTATGCCGTGTTGTCTATGCCGTGTTGTCTATGCCGTGTTGTCTATGCCGTGTTGTCTATGCCGTGTTGTCTATGCCGTGTTGTCTATGCCGTGTTTTCTATGCCGTGTTGTCTATGCCGTGTTGTCTATGCCGTGTTGTCTATGCCGTGTTGTCTATGCCGTGTTGTCTATGCCGTGTTGTCTATGCCGTGTTGTCTATGCCGTGTTGTCTATGCCGTGTTGTCTATGCCGTGTTTTCTATGCCGTGTTGTCTATGCCGTGTTGTCTATGCCGTGTTGTCTATGCCGTGTTGTCTATGCCGTGTTGTCTATGCCGTGTTGTCTATGCCGTGTTGTCTATGCGGTGTTGTCTATAACGTGTTGTCTATGCCGTGTTGTCTATGCCGTGTTGTCTATGCCGTGTTGTCTATGCCGTGTTGTCTATGCCGTGTTGTCTATGCCGTGTTGTCTATGCCGTGTTGTCTATGCAGTGTTGTCTATGCCGTGTTGTCTATGCCGTGTTGTCTATGCCGTGTTGTCTATGCCGTGTTGTCTATGCCGTGTTGTCTATGCCGTGTTGTCTATGCCGTGTTGTCTATGCCGTGTTGTCTATGCCGTGTTGTCTATGCCGTGTTGTCTATGCCGCGTTGTCTATGCCGTGTTGTCTATGCCGTGTATGCCGTGTTGTCTATGCCGTGTATGCCGTGTTGTCTATGCCGTGTATGCCGTGTTGTCTATGCCGTGTATGCCGTGTTGTCTATGCTGTGTATGCTGTGTTGTCTATGCTGTGTTGTCTATGCTGTGTATGCTGTGTTGTCTATGCTGTGTATGCTGTGTTGTCTATGCTGTGTTGTCTATGCTGTGTATGCTGTGTTGTCTATGCTGTGTTGTCTATGCTGTGTATGCTGTGTTGTCTATGCTGTGTATGCTGTGTTGTCTATGCTGTGTATGCTGTGTTGTCTATGCTGTGTATGCTGTGTTGTCTATGCTGTGTATGCTGTGTTGTCTATGCTGTGTATGCTGTGTTGTCTATGCTGTGTATGCTGTGTTGTCTATGCTGTGTTGTCTATGCTGTGTATGCTGTGTTGTCTATGCTGTGTATGCTGTGTTGTCTATGCTGTGTATGCTGTGTTGTCGATGCTGTGTATGCTGTGTTGTCTATGCTGTGTATGCTGTGTTGTCTATGCTGTGTATGCTGTGTTGTCTATGCTGTGTATGCTGTGTTGTCTATGCTGTGTATGCTGTGTTGTCTATGCTGTGTATGCTGTGTTGTCTATGCTGTGTATGCTGTGTTGTGTATGCTGTGTTGTCTATGCTGTGTTGTCTATGCTGTGTTGTCTATGCTGTGTTGTCTATGCTGTGTATGCTGTGTTGTCTATGCTGTGTTGTCTATGCTGTGTATGCTGTGTTGTCTATGCTGTGTTGTCTATGCTGTGTATGCTGTGTTGTCTATGCTGTGTTGTCTATGCTGTGTTGTCTATGCTGTGTTGTCTATGCTGTGTTGTCTATGCTGTGTTGTCTATGCTGTGTTGTCTATGCTGTGTTGTCTATGCTGTGTTGTCTATGCTGTGTTGTCTATGCTGTGTTGTCTATGCTGTGTTGTCTATGCTGTGTATGCTGTGTTGTCTATGCTGTGCTGTCTATGCTGTGTTGTGTATGCTGTGTTGTCTATGCTGTGTTGTCTATGCTGTGTTGTCTATGCTGTGTATGCTGTGTTGTCTATGCTGTGTATGCTGTGTTCTCTATGCTGTGTTGTCTATGCTGTGTATGCTGTGTTGTCTATGCTGTGTATGCTGTGTTGTCTATGCTGTGTTGTCTATGCTGTGTTGCCTATGCTGTGTATGCTGTGTTGTCTATGCTGTGTATGCTGTGTTGTCTATGCTGTGTTGTCTATGCTTTGTATGCTGTGTTGTCTATGCTGTGTTGTCTATGCTGTGTTGTCTATGCTGTGTTGTCTATGCTGTGTTGTCTATGCTGTGTATGCTGTGTTGTCTATGCTGTGTTGTCTATGCTGTGTATGCTGTGTTGTCTATGCTGTGTTGTCTATGCTGTGTTGTCTATGCCGTGTTGTCTATGCCGTGTTGTCTATGCGGTGTTGTCTATGCCGTGTTGTCTATGCCGTGTTGTCTATGCCGTGTTGTCTATGCCGTGTTGTCTATGCCGTGTTGTCTATGCCGTGTTGTCTATGCCGTGTTGTCTATGCAGTGTTGTCTATGCCGTGTTGTCTATGCCGTGTTGTCTATGCCGTGTTGTCTATGCCGTGTTGTCTATGCCGTGTTGTCTATGCCGTGTTGTCTATGCCGTGTTGTCTATGCCGTGTTGTCTATGCCGTGTTGTCTATGCCGTGTTGTCTATGCCGTGTATGCCGTGTTGTCTATGCCGTGTATGCCGTGTTGTCTATGCCGTGTATGCCGTGTTGTCTATGCCGTGTATGCCGTGTTGTCTATGCTGTGTATGCCGTGTTGTCTATGCTGTGTATGCCGTGTTGTCTATGCTGTGTATGCTGTGTTGTCTATGCTGTGTATGCTGTGTTGTCTATGCTGTGTATGCTGTGTTGTCTATGCTGTGTATGCTGTGTTGTCTATGCTGTGTATGCTGTGTTGTCTATGCTGTGTATGCTGTGTTGTCTATGCTGTGTATGCTGTGTTGTCTATGCTGTGTATGCTGTGTTGTCTATGCTGTGTATGCTGTGTTGTCTATGCTGTGTATGCTGTGTTGTCTATGCTGTGTATGCTGTGTTGTCTATGCTGTGTATGCTGTGTTGTCTATGCTGTGTATGCTGTGTTGTCTATGCCGTGTATGCCGTGTTGTCTATGCCGTGTATGCCGTGTTGTCTATGCCGTGTATGCCGTGTTGTCTATGCCGTGTATGCCGTGTTGTCTATGCTGTGTATGCTGTGTTGTCTATGCTGTGTATGCTGTGTTGTCTATGCTGTGTATGCTGTGTTGTCTATGCTGTGTATGCTGTGTTGTCTATGCTGTGTATGCTGTGTTGTCTATGCTGTGTTGTCTATGCTGTATATGCTGTGTTGTCTATGCTGTGTATGCTGTGTTTTCTATGCTGTGTATGCTGTGTTGGCTATGCTGTGTATGCTGTGTTGTCTATGCTGTGTATGCTGTGTTGTCTATGCTGTGTATGCTGTGTTGTCTATGCTGTGTATGCTGTGTTGTCTATGCTGTGTATGCTGTGTTGTCTATGCTGTGTATGCTGTGTTGTCTATGCTGTGTATGCTGTGTTGTCTATGCTGTGTATGCTGTGTTGTCTATGCTGTGTATGCTGTGTTGTCTATGCTGTGTATGCTGTGTTGTCTATGCTGTGTATGCTGTGTTGTCTATGGATTGTATGCCGTGTTGTCTATGCTGTGTATGCTGTGTTGTCTATGCCGTGTATGCCGTGTTGTCTATGCTGTGTATGCTGTGTTGTCTATGCTGTGTATGCTGTGTTGTCTATGCTGTGTATGCTGTGTTGTCTATGCTGTGTATGCTGTGTTGTCTATGCTGTGTATGCTGTGTTGTCTATGCTGTGTTGTCTATGCTGTGTATGCTGTGTTGTCTATGCTGTGTTGTCTATGCTGTGTATGCTGTGTTGTCTATGCTGTGTTGTCTATGCTGTGTATGCTGTGTTGTCTATGCTGTGTATGCTGTGTTGTCTATGCTGTGTATGCTGTGTTGTCTATGCTGTGTATGCTGTGTTGTCTATGCTGTGTTGTCTATGCTGTGTATGCTGTGTTGTCTATGCTGTGTTGTCTATGCTGTGTTGTCTATGCTGTGTATGCTGTGTTGTCTATGCTGTGTTGTCTATGCTGTGTATGCTGTGTTGTCTATGCTGTGTTGTCTATGCTGTGTATGCTGTGTTGTCTATGCTGTGTATGCTGTGTTGTCGATGCTGTGTATGCTGTGTTGTCTATGCTGTGTATGCTGTGTTGTCTATGCTGTGTTGTCTATGCTGTGTATGCTGTGTTGTCTATGCTGTGTATGCTGTGTTGTCTATGCTGTGTATGCTGTGTTGTCTATGCTGTGTATGCTGTGTTGTGTATGCTGTGTTGTCTATGCTGTGTTGTCTATGCTGTGTTGTCTATGCTGTGTTGTCTATGCTGTGTATGCTGTGTTGTCTATGCTGTGTTGTCTATGCTGTGTATGCTGTGTTGTCTATGCTGTGTTGTCTATGCTGTGTTGTCTATGCTGTGTATGCTGTGTTGTCTATGCTGTGTATGCTGTGTTCTCTATGCTGTGTTGTCTATGCTGTGTATGCTGTGTTGTCTATGCTGTGTATGCTGTGTTGTCTATGCTGTGTTGTCTATGCTGTGTTGCCTATGCTGTGTATGCTGTGTTGTCTATGCTGTGTATGCTGTGTTGTCTATGCTGTGTTGTCTATGCTTTGTATGCTGTGTTGTCTATGCTGTGTTGTCTATGCTGTGTTGTCTATGCTGTGTTGTCTATGCTGTGTTGTCTATGCTGTGTATGCTGTGTTGTCTATGCTGTGTTGTCTATGCTGTGTATGCCGTGTTGTCTATGCCGTGTATGCCGTGTTGTCTATGCCGTGTATGCCGTGTTGTCTATGCCGTGTATGCCGTGTTGTCTATGCCGTGTATGTCGTGTTGTCTATGCCGTGTATGCCGTGTTGTCTACGCCGTGTATGCCGTGTTGTCTATGCCGTGTATGCCGTGTTGTCTATGCCGTGTATGCCGTGTTGTCTATGCCGTGTATGCCGTGTTGTCTATGCCGTGTATGCCGTGTTGTCTATGCTGTGTATGCTGTGTTGTCTATGCTGTGTATGCTGTGTTGTCTATGCTGTGTATGCTGTGTTGTCTATGCTGTGTATGCTGTGTTGTCTATGCTGTGTATGCTGTGTTGTCTATGCTGTGTTGTCTATGCTGTATATGCTGTGTTGTCTATGGTGTGTATGCTGTGTTGTCTATGCTGTGTATGCTGTGTTGGCTATGCTGTGTATGCTGTGTTGTCTATGCTGTGTATGCTGTGTTGTCTATGCTGTGTATGCTGTGTTGTCTATGCTGTGTATGCTGTGTTGTCTATGCTGTGTATGCTGTGTTGTCTATGCTGTGTATGCTGTGTTGTCTATGCTGTGTATGCTGTGTTGTCTATGCTGTGTATGCTGTGTTGTCTATGCTGTGTTGTCTATGCTGTGTATGCTGTGTTGTCTATGCTGTGTATGCTGTGTTGTCTATGCTGTGTATGCTGTGTTGTCTATGCTGTGTATGCCGTGTTGTCTATGCTGTGTATGCTGTGTTGTCTATGCCGTGTATGCCGTGTTGTCTATGCTGTGTATGCTGTGTTGTCTATGCTGTGTATGCTGTGTTGTCTATGCTGTGTATGCTGTGTTGTCTATGCTGTGTATGCTGTGTTGTCTATGCTGTGTATGCTGTGTTGTCTATGCTGTGTTGTCTATGCTGTGTATGCTGTGTTGTCTATGCTGTGTATGCTGTGTTGTCTATGCTGTGTTGTCTATGCTGTGTATGCTGTGTTGTCTATGCTGTGTTGTCTATGCTGTGTATGCTGTGTTGTCTATGCTGTGTATGCTGTGTTGTCTATGCTGTGTATGCTGTGTTGTCTATGCTGTGTTGTCTATGCTGTGTTGTCTATGCTGTGTATGCTGTGTTGTCTATGCTGTGTTGTCTATGCTGTGTATGCTGTGTTGTCTATGCTGTGTTGTCTATGCTGTGTATGCTGTGTTGTCTATGCTGTGTATGCTGTGTTGTCTATGCTGTGTATGCTGTGTTGTCGATGCTGTGTATGCTGTGTTGTCTATGCTGTGTATGCTGTGTTGTCTATGCTGTGTATGCTGTGTTGTCTATGCTGTGTATGCTGTGTTGTCTATGCTGTGTATGCTGTGTTGTCTATGCTGTGTATGCTGTGTTGTCTATGCTGTGTATGCTGTGTTGTGTATGCTGTGTTGTCTATGCTGTGTTGTCTATGCTGTGTTGTCTATGCTGTGTTGTCTATGCTGTGTATGCTGTGTTGTCTATGCTGTGTATGCTGTGTTGTCTATGCTGTGTTGTCTATGCTGTGTATGCTGTGTTGTCTATGCTGTGTTGTCTATGCTGTGTTGTCTATGCTGTGTTGTCTATGCTGTGTTGTCTATGCTGTGTTGTCTATGCTGTGTTGTCTATGCTGTGTTGTCTATGCTGTGTTGTCTATGCTGTGTATGCTGTGTTGTCTATGCTGTGCTGTCTATGCTGTGTTGTGTATGCTGTGTTGTCTATGCTGTGTTGTCTATGCTGTGTTGTCTATGCTGTGTATGCTGTGTTGTCTATGCTGTGTATGCTGTGTTCTCTATGCTGTGTTGTCTATGCTGTGTATGCTGTGTTGTCTATGCTGTGTATGCTGTGTTGTCTATGCTGTGTTGTCTATGCTGTGTTGCCTATGCTGTGTATGCTGTGTTGTCTATGCTGTGTATGCTGTGTTGTCTATGCTGTGTTGTCTATGCTTTGTATGCTGTGTTGTCTATGCTGTGTTGTCTATGCTGTGTTGTCTATGCTGTGTTGTCTATGCTGTGTATGCTGTGTTGTCTATGCTGTGTTGTCTATGCTGTGTATGCTGTGTTGTCTATGCTGTGTTGTCTATGCTGTGTTGTCTATGCCGTGTTGTCTATGCCGTGTTGTCTATGCGGTGTTGTCTATGCCGTGTTGTCTATGCCGTGTTGTCTATGCCGTGTTGTCTATGCCGTGTTGTCTATGCCGTGTTGTCTATGCCGTGTTGTCTATGCCGTGTTGTCTATGCCGTGTTGTCTATGCAGTGTTGTCTATGCCGTGTTGTCTATGCCGTGTTGTCTATGCCGTGTTGTCTATGCCGTGTTGTCTATGCCGTGTTGTCTATGCCGTGTTGTCTATGCCGTGTTGTCTATGCCGTGTTGTCTATGCCGTGTATGCCGTGTTGTCTATGCCGTGTATGCCGTGTTGTCTATGCCGTGTATGCCGTGTTGTCTATGCCGTGTATGCCGTGTTGTCTATGCCGTGTATGCCGTGTTGTCTATGCTGTGTATGCCGTGTTGTCTATGCTGTGTATGCTGTGTTGTCTATGCTGTGTATGCTGTGTTGTCTATGCTGTGTATGCTGTGTTGTCTATGCTGTGTATGCTGTGTTGTCTATGCTGTGTATGCTGTGTTGTCTATGCTGTGTATGCTGTGTTGTCTATGCTGTGTATGCTGTGTTGTCTATGCTGTGTATGCTGTGTTGTCTATGCTGTGTATGCTGTGTTGTCTATGCTGTGTATGCTGTGTTGTCTATGCTGTGTATGCTGTGTTGTCTATGCTGTGTATGCTGTGTTGTCTATGCTGTGTTGTCTATGCCGTGTATGCCGTGTTGTCTATGCCGTGTTGTCTATGCCGTGTATGCCGTGTTGTCTATGCCGTGTATGCCGTGTTGTCTATGCCGTGTATGCCGTGTTGTCTATGCTGTGTATGCTGTGTTGTCTATGCTGTGTATGCTGTGTTGTCTATGCTGTGTATGCTGTGTTGTCTATGCTGTGTATGCTGTGTTGTCTATGCTGTGTATGCTGTGTTGTCTATGCTGTGTTGTCTATGCTGTATATGCTGTGTTGTCTATGCTGTGTATGCTGTGTTTTCTATGCTGTGTATGCTGTGTTGGCTATGCTGTGTATGCTGTGTTGTCTATGCTGTGTATGCTGTGTTGTCTATGCTGTGTTGTCTATGCTGTGTTGTCTATGCTGTGTTGTCTATGCTGTGTATGCTGTGTTGTGTATGCTGTGTTGTCTATGCTGTGTTGTCTATGCTGTGTTGTCTATGCTGTGTATGCTGTGTTGTCTATGCTGTGTATGCTGTGTTGTCTATGCTGTGTATGCTGTGTTGTCTACGCCGTGTTGTCTATGCCGTGTTGTCTATGCCGTGTTGTCTATGCCGTGTTGTCTATGCCGTGTTGTCTATGCCGTGTTGTCTATGCCGTGTTGTCTATGCCGTGTTGTCTATGCCGTGTTGTCTATGCCGTGTTTTCTATGCCGTGTTGTCTATGCCGTGTTGTCTATGCCGTGTTGTCTATGCCGTGTTGTCTATGCCGTGTTGTCTATGCCGTGTTGTCTATGCCGTGTTGTCTATGCCGTGTTGTCTATGCCGTGTTGTCTATGCCGTGTTTTCTATGCCGTGTTGTCTATGCCGTGTTGTCTATGCCGTGTTGTCTATGCCGTGTTGTCTATGCCGTGTTGTCTATGCCGTGTTGTCTATGCCGTGTTGTCTATGCGGTGTTGTCTATAACGTGTTGTCTATGCCGTGTTGTCTATGCCGTGTTGTCTATGCCGTGTTGTCTATGCCGTGTTGTCTATGCCGTGTTGTCTATGCCGTGTTGTCTATGCCGTGTTGTCTATGCAGTGTTGTCTATGCCGTGTTGTCTATGCCGTGTTGTCTATGCCGTGTTGTCTATGCCGTGTTGTCTATGCCGTGTTGTCTATGCCGTGTTGTCTATGCCGTGTTGTCTATGCCGTGTTGTCTATGCCGTGTTGTCTATGCCGTGTTGTCTATGCCGCGTTGTCTATGCCGTGTTGTCTATGCCGTGTATGCCGTGTTGTCTATGCCGTGTATGCCGTGTTGTCTATGCCGTGTATGCCGTGTTGTCTATGCCGTGTATGCCGTGTTGTCTATGCTGTGTATGCTGTGTTGTCTATGCTGTGTTGTCTATGCTGTGTATGCTGTGTTGTCTATGCTGTGTATGCTGTGTTGTCTATGCTGTGTTGTCTATGCTGTGTATGCTGTGTTGTCTATGCTGTGTTGTCTATGCTGTGTATGCTGTGTTGTCTATGCTGTGTATGCTGTGTTGTCTATGCTGTGTATGCTGTGTTGTCTATGCTGTGTTGTCTATGCTGTGTATGCTGTGTTGTCTATGCTGTGTTGTCTATGCTGTGTATGCTGTGTTGTCTATGCTGTGTTGTCTATGCTGTGTATGCTGTGTTGTCTATGCTGTGTATGCTGTGTTGTCTATGCTGTGTTGTCTATGCTGTGTATGCTGTGTTGTCTATGCTGTGTATGCTGTGTTGTCTATGCTGTGTATGCTGTGTTGTCGATGCTGTGTATGCTGTGTTGTCTATGCTGTGTATGCTGTGTTGTCTATGCTGTGTATGCTGTGTTGTCTATGCTGTGTATGCTGTGTTGTCTATGCTGTGTATGCTGTGTTGTCTATGCTGTGTATGCTGTGTTGTCTATGCTGTGTATGCTGTGTTGTGTATGCTGTGTTGTCTATGCTGTGTTGTCTATGCTGTGTTGTCTATGCTGTGTTGTCTATGCTGTGTATGCTGTGTTGTCTATGCTGTGTTGTCTATGCTGTGTATGCTGTGTTGTCTATGCTGTGTTGTCTATGCTGTGTATGCTGTGTTGTCTATGCTGTGTTGTCTATGCTGTGTTGTCTATGCTGTGTTGTCTATGCTGTGTTGTCTATGCTGTGTTGTCTATGCTGTGTTGTCTATGCTGTGTTGTCTATGCTGTGTTGTCTATGCTGTGTTGTCTATGCTGTGTTGTCTATGCTGTGTTGTCTATGCTGTGTATGCTGTGTTGTCTATGCTGTGCTGTCTATGCTGTGTTGTGTATGCTGTGTTGTCTATGCTGTGTTGTCTATGCTGTGTTGTCTATGCTGTGTATGCTGTGTTGTCTATGCTGTGTTGTCTATGCTGTGTATGCTGTGTTGTCTATGCTGTGTATGCTGTGTTGTCTATGCTGTGTATGCTGTGTTGTCTATGCTGTGTTGTCTATGCTGTGTTGCCTATGCTGTGTATGCTGTGTTGTCTATGCTGTGTATGCTGTGTTGTCTATGCTGTGTTGTCTATGCTTTGTATGCTGTGTTGTCTATGCTGTGTTGTCTATGCTGTGTTGTCTATGCTGTGTTGTCTATGCTGTGTTGTCTATGCTGTGTATGCTGTGTTGTCTATGCTGTGTTGTCTATGCTGTGTATGCTGTGTTGTCTATGCTGTGTTGTCTATGCTGTGTTGTCTATGCCGTGTTGTCTATGCCGTGTTGTCTATGCGGTGTTGTCTATGCCGTGTTGTCTATGCCGTGTTGTCTATGCCGTGTTGTCTATGCCGTGTTGTCTATGCCGTGTTGTCTATGCCGTGTTGTCTATGCCGTGTTGTCTATGCAGTGTTGTCTATGCCGTGTTGTCTATGCCGTGTTGTCTATGCCGTGTTGTCTATGCCGTGTTGTCTATGCCGTGTTGTCTATGCCGTGTTGTCTATGCCGTGTTGTCTATGCCGTGTTGTCTATGCCGTGTTGTCTATGCCGTGTTGTCTATGCCGTGTATGCCGTGTTGTCTATGCCGTGTATGCCGTGTTGTCTATGCCGTGTATGCCGTGTTGTCTATGCCGTGTATGCCGTGTTGTCTATGCTGTGTATGCCGTGTTGTCTATGCTGTGTATGCCGTGTTGTCTATGCTGTGTATGCTGTGTTGTCTATGCTGTGTATGCTGTGTTGTCTATGCTGTGTATGCTGTGTTGTCTATGCTGTGTATGCTGTGTTGTCTATGCTGTGTATGCTGTGTTGTCTATGCTGTGTATGCTGTGTTGTCTATGCTGTGTATGCTGTGTTGTCTATGCTGTGTATGCTGTGTTGTCTATGCTGTGTATGCTGTGTTGTCTATGCTGTGTATGCTGTGTTGTCTATGCTGTGTATGCTGTGTTGTCTATGCTGTGTATGCTGTGTTGTCTATGCTGTGTATGCTGTGTTGTCTATGCCGTGTATGCCGTGTTGTCTATGCCGTGTATGCCGTGTTGTCTATGCCGTGTATGCCGTGTTGTCTATGCCGTGTATGCCGTGTTGTCTATGCTGTGTATGCTGTGTTGTCTATGCTGTGTATGCTGTGTTGTCTATGCTGTGTATGCTGTGTTGTCTATGCTGTGTATGCTGTGTTGTCTATGCTGTGTATGCTGTGTTGTCTATGCTGTGTTGTCTATGCTGTATATGCTGTGTTGTCTATGCTGTGTATGCTGTGTTTTCTATGCTGTGTATGCTGTGTTGGCTATGCTGTGTATGCTGTGTTGTCTATGCTGTGTATGCTGTGTTGTCTATGCTGTGTATGCTGTGTTGTCTATGCTGTGTATGCTGTGTTGTCTATGCTGTGTATGCTGTGTTGTCTATGCTGTGTATGCTGTGTTGTCTATGCTGTGTATGCTGTGTTGTCTATGCTGTGTATGCTGTGTTGTCTATGCTGTGTATGCTGTGTTGTCTATGCTGTGTATGCTGTGTTGTCTATGCTGTGTATGCTGTGTTGTCTATGGATTGTATGCCGTGTTGTCTATGCTGTGTATGCTGTGTTGTCTATGCCGTGTATGCCGTGTTGTCTATGCTGTGTATGCTGTGTTGTCTATGCTGTGTATGCTGTGTTGTCTATGCTGTGTATGCTGTGTTGTCTATGCTGTGTATGCTGTGTTGTCTATGCTGTGTATGCTGTGTTGTCTATGCTGTGTTGTCTATGCTGTGTATGCTGTGTTGTCTATGCTGTGTTGTCTATGCTGTGTATGCTGTGTTGTCTATGCTGTGTTGTCTATGCTGTGTATGCTGTGTTGTCTATGCTGTGTATGCTGTGTTGTCTATGCTGTGTATGCTGTGTTGTCTATGCTGTGTTGTCTATGCTGTGTATGCTGTGTTGTCTATGCTGTGTTGTCTATGCTGTGTTGTCTATGCTGTGTATGCTGTGTTGTCTATGCTGTGTTGTCTATGCTGTGTATGCTGTGTTGTCTATGCTGTGTTGTCTATGCTGTGTATGCTGTGTTGTCTATGCTGTGTATGCTGTGTTGTCGATGCTGTGTATGCTGTGTTGTCTATGCTGTGTATGCTGTGTTGTCTATGCTGTGTTGTCTATGCTGTGTATGCTGTGTTGTCTATGCTGTGTATGCTGTGTTGTCTATGCTGTGTATGCTGTGTTGTCTATGCTGTGTATGCTGTGTTGTGTATGCTGTGTTGTCTATGCTGTGTTGTCTATGCTGTGTTGTCTATGCTGTGTTGTCTATGCTGTGTATGCTGTGTTGTCTATGCTGTGTTGTCTATGCTGTGTATGCTGTGTTGTCTATGCTGTGTTGTCTATGCTGTGTTGTCTATGCTGTGTATGCTGTGTTGTCTATGCTGTGTATGCTGTGTTCTCTATGCTGTGTTGTCTATGCTGTGTATGCTGTGTTGTCTATGCTGTGTATGCTGTGTTGTCTATGCTGTGTTGTCTATGCTGTGTTGCCTATGCTGTGTATGCTGTGTTGTCTATGCTGTGTATGCTGTGTTGTCTATGCTGTGTTGTCTATGCTTTGTATGCTGTGTTGTCTATGCTGTGTTGTCTATGCTGTGTTGTCTATGCTGTGTTGTCTATGCTGTGTAGGCTGTGTTGTCTATGCTGTGTTGTCTATGCTGTGTATGCCGTGTTGTCTATGCCGTGTATGCCGTGTTGTCTATGCCGTGTATGCCGTGTTGTCTATGCCGTGTATGCCGTGTTGTCTATGCCGTGTATGTCGTGTTGTCTATGCCGTGTATGCCGTGTTGTCTACGCCGTGTATGCCGTGTTGTCTATGCCGTGTATGCCGTGTTGTCTATGCCGTGTATGCCGTGTTGTCTATGCCGTGTATGCCGTGTTGTCTATGCCGTGTATGCCGTGTTGTCTATGCTGTGTATGCTGTGTTGTCTATGCTGTGTATGCTGTGTTGTCTATGCTGTGTATGCTGTGTTGTCTATGCTGTGTATGCTGTGTTGTCTATGCTGTGTATGCTGTGTTGTCTATGCTGTGTTGTCTATGCTGTATATGCTGTGTTGTCTATGGTGTGTATGCTGTGTTGTCTATGCTGTGTATGCTGTGTTGGCTATGCTGTGTATGCTGTGTTGTCTATGCTGTGTATGCTGTGTTGTCTATGCTGTGTATGCTGTGTTGTCTATGCTGTGTATGCTGTGTTGTCTATGCTGTGTATGCTGTGTTGTCTATGCTGTGTATGCTGTGTTGTCTATGCTGTGTATGCTGTGTTGTCTATGCTGTGTATGCTGTGTTGTCTATGCTGTGTTGTCTATGCTGTGTATGCTGTGTTGTCTATGCTGTGTATGCTGTGTTGTCTATGCTGTGTATGCTGTGTTGTCTATGCTGTGTATGCCGTGTTGTCTATGCTGTGTATGCTGTGTTGTCTATGCCGTGTATGCCGTGTTGTCTATGCTGTGTATGCTGTGTTGTCTATGCTGTGTATGCTGTGTTGTCTATGCTGTGTATGCTGTGTTGTCTATGCTGTGTATGCTGTGTTGTCTATGCTGTGTATGCTGTGTTGTCTATGCTGTGTTGTCTATGCTGTGTATGCTGTGTTGTCTATGCTGTGTATGCTGTGTTGTCTATGCTGTGTTGTCTATGCTGTGTATGCTGTGTTGTCTATGCTGTGTTGTCTATGCTGTGTATGCTGTGTTGTCTATGCTGTGTATGCTGTGTTGTCTATGCTGTGTATGCTGTGTTGTCTATGCTGTGTTGTCTATGCTGTGTATGCTGTGTTTTCTATGCTGTGTTGTCTATGCTGTGTATGCTGTGTTGTCTATGCTGTGTTGTCTATGCTGTGTATGCTGTGTTGTCTATGCTGTGTTGTCTATGCTGTGTATGCTGTGTTGTCTATGCTGTGTATGCTGTGTTGTCTATGCTGTGTATGCTGTGTTGTCGATGCTGTGTATGCTGTGTTGTCTATGCTGTGTATGCTGTGTTGTCTATGCTGTGTATGCTGTGTTGTCTATGCTGTGTATGCTGTGTTGTCTATGCTGTGTATGCTGTGTTGTCTATGCTGTGTATGCTGTGTTGTGTATGCTGTGTTGTCTATGCTGTGTTGTCTATGCTGTGTTGTCTATGCTGTGTTGTCTATGCTGTGTATGCTGTGTTGTCTATGCTGTGTATGCTGTGTTGTCTATGCTGTGTATGCTGTGTATGCTGTGTTGTCTATGCTGTGTTGTCTATGCTGTGTTGTCTATGCTGTGTTGTCTATGCTGTGTTGTCTATGCTGTGTTGTCTATGCTGTGTTGTCTATGCTGTGTTGTCTATGCTGTGTTGTCTATGCTGTGTATGCTGTGTTGTCTATGCTGTGCTGTCTATGCTGTGTTGTGTATGCTGTGTTGTCTATGCTGTGTTGTCTATGCTGTGTTGTCTATGCTGTGTATGCTGTGTTGTCTATGCTGTGTATGCTGTGTTCTCTATGCTGTGTTGTCTATGCTGTGTATGCTGTGTTGTCTATGCTGTGTATGCTGTGTTGTCTATGCTGTGTTGTCTATGCTGTGTTGCCTATGCTGTGTATGCTGTGTTGTCTATGCTGTGTATGCTGTGTTGTCTATGCTGTGTTGTCTATGCTTTGTATGCTGTGTTGTCTATGCTGTGTTGTCTATGCTGTGTTGTCTATGCTGTGTTGTCTATGCTGTGTTGTCTATGCTGTGTATGCTGTGTTGTCTATGCTGTGTTGTCTATGCTGTGTATGCTGTGTTGTCTATGCTGTGTTGTCTATGCTGTGTTGTCTATGCCGTGTTGTCTATGCCGTGTTGTCTATGCGGTGTTGTCTATGCCGTGTTGTCTATGCCGTGTTGTCTATGCCGTGTTGTCTATGCCGTGTTGTCTATGCCGTGTTGTCTATGCCGTGTTGTCTATGCCGTGTTGTCTATGCCGTGTTGTCTATGCAGTGTTGTCTATGCCGTGTTGTCTATGCCGTGTTGTCTATGCCGTGTTGTCTATGCCGTGTTGTCTATGCCGTGTTGTCTATGCCGTGTTGTCTATGCCGTGTTGTCTATGCCGTGTTGTCTATGCCGTGTATGCCGTGTTGTCTATGCCGTGTATGCCGTGTTGTCTATGCCGTGTATGCCGTGTTGTCTATGCCGTGTATGCCGTGTTGTCTATGCTGTGTATGCCGTGTTGTCTATGCTGTGTATGCCGTGTTGTCTATGCTGTGTATGCTGTGTTGTCTATGCTGTGTATGCTGTGTTGTCTATGCTGTGTATGCTGTGTTGTCTATGCTGTGTATGCTGTGTTGTCTATGCTGTGTATGCTGTGTTGTCTATGCTGTGTATGCTGTGTTGTCTATGCTGTGTATGCTGTGTTGTCTATGCTGTGTATGCTGTGTTGTCTATGCTGTGTATGCTGTGTTGTCTATGCTGTGTATGCTGTGTTGTCTATGCTGTGTATGCTGTGTTGTCTATGCTGTGTATGCTGTGTTGTCTATGCTGTGTATGCTGTGTTGTCTATGCCGTGTATGCCGTGTTGTCTATGCCGTGTATGCCGTGTTGTCTATGCCGTGTATGCCGTGTTGTCTATGCCGTGTATGCCGTGTTGTCTATGCTGTGTATGCTGTGTTGTCTATGCTGTGTATGCTGTGTTGTCTATGCTGTGTATGCTGTGTTGTCTATGCTGTGTATGCTGTGTTGTCTATGCTGTGTATGCTGTGTTGTCTATGCTGTGTTGTCTATGCTGTATATGCTGTGTTGTCTATGCTGTGTATGCTGTGTTTTCTATGCTGTGTATGCTGTGTTGGCTATGCTGTGTATGCTGTGTTGTCTATGCTGTGTATGCTGTGTTGTCTATGCTGTGTTGTCTATGCTGTGTTGTCTATGCTGTGTATGCTGTGTTGTGTATGCTGTGTTGTCTATGCTGTGTTGTCTATGCTGTGTTGTCTATGCTGTGTATGCTGTGTTGTCTATGCTGTGTATGCTGTGTTGTCTATGCTGTGTATGCTGTGTTGTCTATGCTGTGTTGTCTATGCTGTGTTGTCTATGCTGTGTTGCCTATGCTGTGTATGCTGTGTTGTCTATGCTGTGTATGCTGTGTTGTCTATGCTGTGTTGTCTATGCTTTGTATGCTGTGTTGTCTATGCTGTGTATGCTGTGTTGTCTATGCTGTGTTGTCTATGCTGTGTTGTCTATGCTGTGTATGCTGTGTTGTCTATGCTGTGTTGTCTATGCTGTGTATGCTGTGTTGTCTATGCTGTGTTGTCTATGCCGTGTTGTCTATGCCGTGTTGTCTATGCCGTGTTGTCTATGCCGTGTTGTCTATGCCGTGTTGTCTATGCCGTGTTGTCTATGCCGTGTTGTCTATGCCGTGTTGTCTATGCCGTGTTTTCTATGCCGTGTTGTCTATGCCGTGTTGTCTATGCCGTGTTGTCTATGCCGTGTTGTCTATGACGTGTTGTCTATGCCGTGTTGTCTATGCCGTGTTGTCTATGCGGTGTTGTCTATAACGTGTTGTCTATGCCGTGTTGTCTATGCCGTGTTGTCTATGCCGTGTTGTCTATGCCGTGTTGTCTATGCCGTGTTGTCTATGCCGTGTTGTCTATGCCGTGTTGTCTATGCAGTGTTGTCTATGCCGTGTTGTCTATGCCGTGTTGTCTATGCCGTGTTGTCTATGCCGTGTTGTCTATGCCGTGTTGTCTATGCCGTGTTGTCTATGCCGTGTTGTCTATGCCGTGTTGTCTATGCCGTGTTGTCTATGCCGTGTTGTCTATGCCGTGTTGTCTATGCCGCGTTGTCTATGCCGTGTTGTCTATGCCGTGTTGTCTATGCCGTGTATGCCGTGTTGTCTATGCCGTGTATGCCGTGTTGTCTATGCCGTGTATGCCGTGTTGTCTATGCTGTGTATGCTGTGTTGTCTATGCTGTGTTGTCTATGCTGTGTATGCTGTGTTGTCTATGCTGTGTATGCTGTGTTGTCTATGCTGTGTTGTCTATGCTGTGTATGCTGTGTTGTCTATGCTGTGTATGCTGTGTTGTCTATGCTGTGTTGTCTATGCTGTGTATGCTGTGTTGTCTATGCTGTGTATGCTGTGTTGTCTATGCTGTGTATGCTGTGTTGTCTATGCTGTGTTGTCTATGCTGTGTATGCTGTGTTGTCTATGCTGTGTTGTCTATGCTGTGTATGCTGTGTTGTCTATGCTGTGTTGTCTATGCTGTGTATGCTGTGTTGTCTATGCTGTGTATGCTGTGTTGTCTATGCTGTGTTGTCTATGCTGTGTATGCTGTGTTGTCTATGCTGTGTATGCTGTGTTGTCTATGCTGTGTATGCTGTGTTGTCGATGCTGTGTATGCTGTGTTGTCTATGCTGTGTATGCTGTGTTGTCTATGCTGTGTATGCTGTGTTGTCTATGCTGTGTATGCTGTGTTGTCTATGCTGTGTATGCTGTGTTGTCTATGCTGTGTATGCTGTGTTGTCTATGCTGTGTATGCTGTGTTGTGTATGCTGTGTTGTCTATGCTGTGTTGTCTATGCTGTGTTGTCTATGCTGTGTTGTCTATGCTGTGTATGCTGTGTTGTCTATGCTGTGTTGTCTATGCTGTGTATGCTGTGTTGTCTATGCTGTGTTGTCTATGCTGTGTATGCTGTGTTGTCTATGCTGTGTTGTCTATGCTGTGTTGTCTATGCTGTGTTGTCTATGCTGTGTTGTCTATGCTGTGTTGTCTATGCTGTGTTGTCTATGCTGTGTTGTCTATGCTGTGTTGTCTATGCTGTGTATGCTGTGTTGTCTATGCTGTGCTGTCTATGCTGTGTTGTGTATGCTGTGTTGTCTATGCTGTGTTGTCTATGCTGTGTTGTCTATGCTGTGTATGCTGTGTTGTCTATGCTGTGTATGCTGTGTTCTCTATGCTGTGTTGTCTATGCTGTGTATGCTGTGTTGTCTATGCTGTGTTGTCTATGCTGTGTTGCCTATGCTGTGTATGCTGTGTTGTCTATGCTGTGTATGCTGTGTTGTCTATGCTGTGTTGTCTATGCTTTGTATGCTGTGTTGTCTATGCTGTGTTGTCTATGCTGTGTTGTCTATGCTGTGTTGTCTATGCTGTGTTGTCTATGCTGTGTATGCTGTGTTGTCTATGCTGTGTATGCTGTGTTGTCTATGCTGTGTTGTCTATGCTGTGTTGTCTATGCCGTGTTGTCTATGCCGTGTTGTCTATGCAGTGTTGTCTATGCCGTGTTGTCTATGCCGTGTTGTCTATGCCGTGTTGTCTATGCCGTGTTGTCTATGCCGTGTTGTCTATGCCGTGTTGTCTATGCCGTGTTGTCTATGCCGTGTTGTCTATGCAGTGTTGTCTATGCCGTGTTGTCTATGCCGTGTTGTCTATGCCGTGTTGTCTATGCCGTGTTGTCTATGCCGTGTTGTCTATGCCGTGTTGTCTATGCCGTGTTGTCTATGCCGTGTTGTCTATGCCGTGTTGTCTATGCCGTGTTGTCTATGCCGTGTATGCCGTGTTGTCTATGCCGTGTATGCCGTGTTGTCTATGCCGTGTATGCCGTGTTGTCTATGCCGTGTATGCCGTGTTGTCTATGCTGTGTATGCCGTGTTGTCTATGCTGTGTATGCCGTGTTGTCTATGCTGTGTATGCTGTGTTGTCTATGCTGTGTATGCTGTGTTGTCTATGCTGTGTATGCTGTGTTGTCTATGCTGTGTATGCTGTGTTGTCTATGCTGTGTATGCTGTGTTGTCTATGCTGTGTATGCTGTGTTGTCTATGCTGTGTATGCTGTGTTGTCTATGCTGTGTATGCTGTGTTGTCTATGCTGTGTTGTCTATGCTGTATATGCTGTGTTGTCTATGGTGTGTATGCTGTGTTGTCTATGCTGTGTTGTCTATGCTGTGTATGCTGTGTTGTCTATGCCGTGTATGCCGTGTTGTCTATGCCGTGTATGCCGTGTTGTCTATGCCGTGTATGCCGTGTTGTCTATGCTGTGTATGCTGTGTTGTCTATGCTGTGTATGCTGTGTTGTCTATGCTGTGTATGCTGTGTTGTCTATGCTGTGTATGCTGTGTTGTCTATGCTGTGTATGCTGTGTTGTCTATGCTGTGTATGCTGTGTTGTGTATGCTGTGTTGTCTATGCTGTGTTGTCTATGCTGTGTTGTCTATGCTGTGTTGTCTATGCTGTGTATGCTGTGTTGTCTATGCTGTGTTGTCTATGCTGTGTATGCTGTGTTGTCTATGCTGTGTTGTCTATGCTGTGTATGCTGTGTTGTCTATGCTGTGTTGTCTATGCTGTGTTGTCTATGCTGTGTTGTCTATGCTGTGTTGTCTATGCTGTGTTGTCTATGCTGTGTTGTCTATGCTGTGTTGTCTATGCTGTGTTGTCTATGCTGTGTTGTCTATGCTGTGTATGCTGTGTTGTCTATGCTGTGCTGTCTATGCTGTGTTGTGTATGCTGTGTTGTCTATGCTGTGTTGTCTATGCTGTGTTGTCTATGCTGTGTATGCTGTGTTGTCTATGCTGTGTATGCTGTGTTCTCTATGCTGTGTTGTCTATGCTGTGTATGCTGTGTTGTCTATGCTGTGTTGTCTATGCTGTGTTGCCTATGCTGTGTATGCTGTGTTGTCTATGCTGTGTATGCTGTGTTGTCTATGCTGTGTTGTCTATGCTTTGTATGCTGTGTTGTCTATGCTGTGTTGTCTATGCTGTGTTGTCTATGCTGTGTTGTCTATGCTGTGTTGTCTATGCTGTGTATGCTGTGTTGTCTATGCTGTGTATGCTGTGTTGTCTATGCTGTGTTGTCTATGCTGTGTTGTCTATGCCGTGTTGTCTATGCCGTGTTGTCTATGCAGTGTTGTCTATGCCGTGTTGTCTATGCCGTGTTGTCTATGCCGTGTTGTCTATGCCGTGTTGTCTATGCCGTGTTGTCTATGCCGTGTTGTCTATGCCGTGTTGTCTATGCCGTGTTGTCTATGCAGTGTTGTCTATGCCGTGTTGTCTATGCCGTGTTGTCTATGCCGTGTTGTCTATGCCGTGTTGTCTATGCCGTGTTGTCTATGCCGTGTTGTCTATGCCGTGTTGTCTATGCCGTGTTGTCTATGCCGTGTTGTCTATGCCGTGTTGTCTATGCCGTGTATGCCGTGTTGTCTATGCCGTGTATGCCGTGTTGTCTATGCCGTGTATGCCGTGTTGTCTATGCCGTGTATGCCGTGTTGTCTATGCTGTGTATGCCGTGTTGTCTATGCTGTGTATGCCGTGTTGTCTATGCTGTGTATGCTGTGTTGTCTATGCTGTGTATGCTGTGTTGTCTATGCCGTGTATGCCGTGTTGTCTATGCTGTGTATGCTGTGTTGTCTATGCTGTGTATGCTGTGTTGTCTATGCTGTGTATGCTGTGTTGTCTATGCTGTGTATGCTGTGTTGTCTATGCTGTGTATGCTGTGTTGTCTATGCTGTGTTGTCTATGCTGTATATGCTGTGTTGTCTATGGTGTGTATGCTGTGTTGTCTATGCTGTGTATGCTGTGTTGGCTATGCTGTGTATGCTGTGTTGTCTATGCTGTGTATGCTGTGTTGTCTATGCTGTGTATGCTGTGTTGTCTATGCTGTGTATGCTGTGTTGTCTATGCTGTGTATGCTGTGTTGTCTATGCTGTGTATGCTGTGTTGTCTATGCTGTGTATGCTGTGTTGTCTATGCTGTGTATGCTGTGTTGTCTATGCTGTGTTGTCTATGCTGTGTATGCTGTGTTGTCTATGCTGTGTATGCTGTGTTGTCTATGCTGTGTATGCTGTGTTGTCTATGCTGTGTATGCCGTGTTGTCTATGCTGTGTATGCTGTGTTGTCTATGCCGTGTATGCCGTGTTGTCTATGCTGTGTATGCTGTGTTGTCTATGCTGTGTATGCTGTGTTGTCTATGCTGTGTATGCTGTGTTGTCTATGCTGTGTATGCTGTGTTGTCTATGCTGTGTATGCTGTGTTGTCTATGCTGTGTTGTCTATGCTGTGTATGCTGTGTTGTCTATGCTGTGTATGCTGTGTTGTCTATGCTGTGTTGTCTATGCTGTGTATGCTGTGTTGTCTATGCTGTGTTGTCTATGCTGTGTATGCTGTGTTGTCTATGCTGTGTATGCTGTGTTGTCTATGCTGTGTATGCTGTGTTGTCTATGCTGTGTTGTCTATGCTGTGTATGCTGTGTTGTCTATGCTGTGTTGTCTATGCTGTGTATGCTGTGTTGTCTATGCTGTGTTGTCTATGCTGTGTATGCTGTGTTGTCTATGCTGTGTTGTCTATGCTGTGTATGCTGTGTTGTCTATGCTGTGTATGCTGTGTATGCTGTGTTGTCGATGCTGTGTATGCTGTGTTGTCTATGCTGTGTATGCTGTGTTGTCTATGCTGTGTATGCTGTGTTGTCTATGCTGTGTATGCTGTGTTGTCTATGCTGTGTATGCTGTGTTGTCTATGCTGTGTATGCTGTGTTGTCTATGCTGTGTATGCTGTGTTGTGTATGCTGTGTTGTCTATGCTGTGTTGTCTATGCTGTGTTGTCTATGCTGTGTTGTCTATGCTGTGTATGCTGTGTTGTCTATGCTGTGTATGCTGTGTTGTCTATGCTGTGTTGTCTATGCTGTGTATGCTGTGTTGTCTATGCTGTGTTGTCTATGCTGTGTTGTCTATGCTGTGTTGTCTATGCTGTGTTGTCTATGCTGTGTTGTCTATGCTGTGTTGTCTATGCTGTGTTGTCTATGCTGTGTTGTCTATGCTGTGTATGCTGTGTTGTCTATGCTGTGCTGTCTATGCTGTGTTGTGTATGCTGTGTTGTCTATGCTGTGTTGTCTATGCTGTGTTGTCTATGCTGTGTATGCTGTGTTGTCTATGCTGTGTATGCTGTGTTCTCTATGCTGTGTTGTCTATGCTGTGTATGCTGTGTTGTCTATGCTGTGTATGCTGTGTTGTCTATGCTGTGTTGTCTATGCTGTGTTGCCTATGCTGTGTATGCTGTGTTGTCTATGCTGTGTATGCTGTGTTGTCTATGCTGTGTTGTCTATGCTTTGTATGCTGTGTTGTCTATGCTGTGTTGTCTATGCTGTGTTGTCTATGCTGTGTTGTCTATGCTGTGTATGCTGTGTTGTCTATGCTGTGTTGTCTATGCTGTGTATGCTGTGTTGTCTATGCTGTGTTGTCTATGCTGTGTTGTCTATGCCGTGTTGTCTATGCCGTGTTGTCTATGCGGTGTTGTCTATGCCGTGTTGTCTATGCCGTGTTGTCTATGCCGTGTTGTCTATGCCGTGTTGTCTATGCCGTGTTGTCTATGCCGTGTTGTCTATGCCGTGTTGTCTATGCCGTGTTGTCTATGCAGTGTTGTCTATGCCGTGTTGTCTATGCCGTGTTGTCTATGCCGTGTTGTCTATGCCGTGTTGTCTATGCCGTGTTGTCTATGCCGTGTTGTCTATGCCGTGTTGTCTATGCCGTGTTGTCTATGCCGTGTATGCCGTGTTGTCTATGCCGTGTATGCCGTGTTGTCTATGCCGTGTATGCCGTGTTGTCTATGCCGTGTATGCCGTGTTGTCTATGCTGTGTATGCCGTGTTGTCTATGCTGTGTATGCCGTGTTGTCTATGCTGTGTATGCTGTGTTGTCTATGCTGTGTATGCTGTGTTGTCTATGCTGTGTATGCTGTGTTGTCTATGCTGTGTATGCTGTGTTGTCTATGCTGTGTATGCTGTGTTGTCTATGCTGTGTATGCTGTGTTGTCTATGCTGTGTATGCTGTGTTGTCTATGCTGTGTATGCTGTGTTGTCTATGCTGTGTATGCTGTGTTGTCTATGCTGTGTATGCTGTGTTGTCTATGCTGTGTATGCTGTGTTGTCTATGCTGTGTATGCTGTGTTGTCTATGCTGTGTATGCTGTGTTGTCTATGCCGTGTATGCCGTGTTGTCTATGCCGTGTATGCCGTGTTGTCTATGCCGTGTATGCCGTGTTGTCTATGCCGTGTATGCCGTGTTGTCTATGCTGTGTATGCTGTGTTGTCTATGCTGTGTATGCTGTGTTGTCTATGCTGTGTATGCTGTGTTGTCTATGCTGTGTATGCTGTGTTGTCTATGCTGTGTATGCTGTGTTGTCTATGCTGTGTTGTCTATGCTGTATATGCTGTGTTGTCTATGCTGTGTATGCTGTGTTTTCTATGCTGTGTATGCTGTGTTGGCTATGCTGTGTATGCTGTGTTGTCTATGCTGTGTATGCTGTGTTGTCTATGCTGTGTTGTCTATGCTGTGTTGTCTATGCTGTGTATGCTGTGTTGTGTATGCTGTGTTGTCTATGCTGTGTTGTCTATGCTGTGTTGTCTATGCTGTGTATGCTGTGTTGTCTATGCTGTGTATGCTGTGTTGTCTATGCTGTGTATGCTGTGTTGTCTATGCTGTGTTGTCTATGCTGTGTTGTCTATGCTGTGTTGCCTATGCTGTGTATGCTGTGTTGTCTATGCTGTGTATGCTGTGTTGTCTATGCTGTGTTGTCTATGCTTTGTATGCTGTGTTGTCTATGCTGTGTATGCTGTGTTGTCTATGCTGTGTTGTCTATGCTGTGTTGTCTATGCTGTGTATGCTGTGTTGTCTATGCTGTGTTGTCTATGCTGTGTATGCTGTGTTGTCTATGCTGTGTTGTCTATGCCGTGTTGTCTATGCCGTGTTGTCTATGCCGTGTTGTCTATGCCGTGTTGTCTATGCCGTGTTGTCTATGCCGTGTTGTCTATGCCGTGTTGTCTATGCCGTGTTGTCTATGCCGTGTTTTCTATGCCGTGTTGTCTATGCCGTGTTGTCTATGCCGTGTTGTCTATGCCGTGTTGTCTATGACGTGTTGTCTATGCCGTGTTGTCTATGCCGTGTTGTCTATGCGGTGTTGTCTATAACGTGTTGTCTATGCCGTGTTGTCTATGCCGTGTTGTCTATGCCGTGTTGTCTATGCCGTGTTGTCTATGCCGTGTTGTCTATGCCGTGTTGTCTATGCCGTGTTGTCTATGCAGTGTTGTCTATGCCGTGTTGTCTATGCCGTGTTGTCTATGCCGTGTTGTCTATGCCGTGTTGTCTATGCCGTGTTGTCTATGCCGTGTTGTCTATGCCGTGTTGTCTATGCCGTGTTGTCTATGCCGTGTTGTCTATGCCGTGTTGTCTATGCCGTGTTGTCTATGCCGCGTTGTCTATGCCGTGTTGTCTATGCCGTGTTGTCTATGCCGTGTATGCCGTGTTGTCTATGCCGTGTATGCCGTGTTGTCTATGCCGTGTATGCCGTGTTGTCTATGCTGTGTATGCTGTGTTGTCTATGCTGTGTTGTCTATGCTGTGTATGCTGTGTTGTCTATGCTGTGTATGCTGTGTTGTCTATGCTGTGTTGTCTATGCTGTGTATGCTGTGTTGTCTATGCTGTGTATGCTGTGTTGTCTATGCTGTGTTGTCTATGCTGTGTATGCTGTGTTGTCTATGCTGTGTATGCTGTGTTGTCTATGCTGTGTATGCTGTGTTGTCTATGCTGTGTTGTCTATGCTGTGTATGCTGTGTTGTCTATGCTGTGTTGTCTATGCTGTGTATGCTGTGTTGTCTATGCTGTGTTGTCTATGCTGTGTATGCTGTGTTGTCTATGCTGTGTATGCTGTGTTGTCTATGCTGTGTTGTCTATGCTGTGTATGCTGTGTTGTCTATGCTGTGTATGCTGTGTTGTCTATGCTGTGTATGCTGTGTTGTCGATGCTGTGTATGCTGTGTTGTCTATGCTGTGTATGCTGTGTTGTCTATGCTGTGTATGCTGTGTTGTCTATGCTGTGTATGCTGTGTTGTCTATGCTGTGTATGCTGTGTTGTCTATGCTGTGTATGCTGTGTTGTCTATGCTGTGTATGCTGTGTTGTGTATGCTGTGTTGTCTATGCTGTGTTGTCTATGCTGTGTTGTCTATGCTGTGTTGTCTATGCTGTGTATGCTGTGTTGTCTATGCTGTGTTGTCTATGCTGTGTATGCTGTGTTGTCTATGCTGTGTTGTCTATGCTGTGTATGCTGTGTTGTCTATGCTGTGTTGTCTATGCTGTGTTGTCTATGCTGTGTTGTCTATGCTGTGTTGTCTATGCTGTGTTGTCTATGCTGTGTTGTCTATGCTGTGTTGTCTATGCTGTGTTGTCTATGCTGTGTTGTCTATGCTGTGTATGCTGTGTTGTCTATGCTGTGCTGTCTATGCTGTGTTGTGTATGCTGTGTTGTCTATGCTGTGTTGTCTATGCTGTGTTGTCTATGCTGTGTATGCTGTGTTGTCTATGCTGTGTATGCTGTGTTCTCTATGCTGTGTTGTCTATGCTGTGTATGCTGTGTTGTCTATGCTGTGTTGTCTATGCTGTGTTGCCTATGCTGTGTATGCTGTGTTGTCTATGCTGTGTATGCTGTGTTGTCTATGCTGTGTTGTCTATGCTTTGTATGCTGTGTTGTCTATGCTGTGTTGTCTATGCTGTGTTGTCTATGCTGTGTTGTCTATGCTGTGTTGTCTATGCTGTGTATGCTGTGTTGTCTATGCTGTGTATGCTGTGTTGTCTATGCTGTGTTGTCTATGCTGTGTTGTCTATGCCGTGTTGTCTATGCCGTGTTGTCTATGCAGTGTTGTCTATGCCGTGTTGTCTATGCCGTGTTGTCTATGCCGTGTTGTCTATGCCGTGTTGTCTATGCCGTGTTGTCTATGCCGTGTTGTCTATGCCGTGTTGTCTATGCCGTGTTGTCTATGCAGTGTTGTCTATGCCGTGTTGTCTATGCCGTGTTGTCTATGCCGTGTTGTCTATGCCGTGTTGTCTATGCCGTGTTGTCTATGCCGTGTTGTCTATGCCGTGTTGTCTATGCCGTGTTGTCTATGCCGTGTTGTCTATGCCGTGTTGTCTATGCCGTGTATGCCGTGTTGTCTATGCCGTGTATGCCGTGTTGTCTATGCCGTGTATGCCGTGTTGTCTATGCCGTGTATGCCGTGTTGTCTATGCTGTGTATGCCGTGTTGTCTATGCTGTGTATGCCGTGTTGTCTATGCTGTGTATGCTGTGTTGTCTATGCTGTGTATGCTGTGTTGTCTATGCTGTGTATGCTGTGTTGTCTATGCTGTGTATGCTGTGTTGTCTATGCTGTGTATGCTGTGTTGTCTATGCTGTGTATGCTGTGTTGTCTATGCTGTGTATGCTGTGTTGTCTATGCTGTGTATGCTGTGTTGTCTATGCTGTGTATGCTGTGTTGTCTATGCTGTGTATGCTGTGTTGTCTATGCTGTGTATGCTGTGTTGTCTATGCTGTGTATGCTGTGTTGTCTATGCTGTGTATGCTGTGTTGTCTATGCCGTGTATGCCGTGTTGTCTATGCCGTGTATGCCGTGTTGTCTATGCCGTGTATGCCGTGTTGTCTATGCCGTGTATGCCGTGTTGTCTATGCTGTGTATGCTGTGTTGTCTATGCTGTGTATGCTGTGTTGTCTATGCTGTGTATGCTGTGTTGTCTATGCTGTGTATGCTGTGTTGTCTATGCTGTGTTGTCTATGCTGTATATGCTGTGTTGTCTATGCTGTGTATGCTGTGTTTTCTATGCTGTGTATGCTGTGTTGGCTATGCTGTGTATGCTGTGTTGTCTATGCTGTGTATGCTGTGTTGTCTATGCTGTGTATGCTGTGTTGTCTATGCTGTGTATGCTGTGTTGTCTATGCTGTGTATGCTGTGTTGTCTATGCTGTGTATGCTGTGTTGTCTATGCTGTGTATGCTGTGTTGTCTATGCTGTGTATGCTGTGTTGTCTATGCTGTGTATGCTGTGTTGTCTATGCTGTGTATGCTGTGTTGTCTATGCTGTGTATGCTGTGTTGTCTATGGATTGTATGCCGTGTTGTCTATGCTGTGTATGCTGTGTTGTCTATGCCGTGTATGCCGTGTTGTCTATGCTGTGTATGCTGTGTTGTCTATGCTGTGTATGCTGTGTTGTCTATGCTGTGTATGCTGTGTTGTCTATGCTGTGTATGCTGTGTTGTCTATGCTGTGTATGCTGTGTTGTCTATGCTGTGTTGTCTATGCTGTGTATGCTGTGTTGTCTATGCTGTGTATGCTGTGTTGTCTATGCTGTGTTGTCTATGCTGTGTATGCTGTGTTGTCTATGCTGTGTTGTCTATGCTGTGTATGCTGTGTTGTCTATGCTGTGTATGCTGTGTTGTCTATGCTGTGTATGCTGTGTTGTCTATGCTGTGTATGCTGTGTTGTCTATGCTGTGTTGTCTATGCTGTGTATGCTGTGTTGTCTATGCTGTGTTGTCTATGCTGTGTATGCTGTGTTGTCTATGCTGTGTTGTCTATGCTGTGTATGCTGTGTTGTCTATGCTGTGTTGTCTATGCTGTGTATGCTGTGTTGTCTATGCTGTGTATGCTGTGTTGTCTATGCTGTGTATGCTGTGTTGTCGATGCTGTGTATGCTGTGTTGTCTATGCTGTGTATGCTGTGTTGTCTATGCTGTGTTGTCTATGCTGTGTATGCTGTGTTGCCTATGCTGTGTATGCTGTGTTGTCTATGCTGTGTATGCTGTGTTGTGTATGCTGTGTTGTGTATGCTGTGTTGTCTATGCTGTGTTGTCTATGCTGTGTTGTCTATGCTGTGTTGTCTATGCTGTGTATGCTGTGTTGTCTATGCTGTGTTGTCTATGCTGTGTATGCTGTGTTGTCTATGCTGTGTATGCTGTGTTGTCTATGCTGTGTTGTCTATGCTGTGTTGTCTATGCTGTGTTGTCTATGCTGTGTTGTCTATGCTGTGTTGTCTATGCTGTGTTGTCTATGCTGTGTTGTCTATGCTGTGTTGTCTATGCTGTGTTGTCTATGCTGTGTATGCTGTGTTGTCTATGCTGTGCTGTCTATGCTGTGTTGTGTATGCTGTGTTGTCTATGCTGTGTTGTCTATGCTGTTGTTGAGGATTTTTGCGGGGTCGCAGCGGAGCACCAGACAGAGACGACCAGCGTGGCAGGCTTCTAGTTCCGGACTGCGCGTGCCGGGCGTGCGCTCCGAGCACGCGCTGTCGTTCTTTATTTTCTTCTGTCGCGGGAACGCCGATCGCAGCGCCTGCGCTTTATAGCGTCGCCGGGCGCTACAGGGCCCCCCGCCTAGACGGAACGTCGAAATATACGCGCCGACGGGGCAGAGATGAAGTAGCCACGGCAGGCAAGCAGGCAGCTGGAGTAACAGTGTCCCCACGGGGTCGCTACAAGGTCCGGTAAGTTCATGTCGGGGGCCGGGAAGAGCTGTCGGGTGGAGTGCACGGGCTCAGGTGGACGAGCCTGGCTGCTTCGCAACGGGCGAGGGATGCAGAAAGGGGATGGTGATGACAGCGGCAGCCGACATGAAAAGTCACCCAGGAAACGTCGACGGGATGGCCGGAAACAAGTATTGACGGCAACTGGTTGGGCTGACAGTGCGCTCGAGGATAGCCTGAAGATACACCGGCGGCCAGTCTTGCGAGCGTTTGCAGTGCGTTGCCCCAGAGGGTGTGGCAGATGGTGCTCGAGGCGGCGAAGCAACGTCAAGGCAGGCGTAGGCGGAGTGAGCAACGGGCGGCTGCCATCGGGCGGGAAAGCCATGGCCGACTCGATACTGGTAGCACTAGTTGGAGAAGTAGGGCAGAAGTCCGGCACATGAGCATCGAAAGGAACGGGATGCGCTGGTGCTCCGACCACAGGCAGTGCTGGATGGGGCCCGCCCAAACGCGTCCATGCCGCAAGCAGGCCACCACCTTCGGTGGCTGTGTCGTCTGTCGCGGAGGCAGAGTCACTTGCGAAGCTGGCAGATGCCCAGAGAGCCATGGTAAGCGGTGCGGGTTGCGCATTGTGAGCGACAGGGCTCTGATGGGGCTTGCAGGCGCGTCTCGCGATCGGAAGGACAGATGGGCTCACCGGGAATGGGCATGAGGTGGCGGCCCAGCTAGCGGTGTCAAGCTGCTTTGAAGATGCAAACACCGGCGGGGAGCAAGAAGGGCCCACATCAGTGGACTGGTCGGGCTTGAGAGAAAGCGCTGACACCGGGTCAGGAACCTTTTCAGGCAAAGTGGGGCTGGTGGCAACCGCCATGCCTGTTACTGCTGTCACCGGGTTGGCCTTCTCACCCTGCTCCTGATGACGATTAGTGCTCTGCGGACCTTCTGAGGGGCTGGGAGTGTGACAAGCAGGCTTGGTCGTGGTCGAGGGCTCTTTAGCATCAGCGGGCGGCGGCTTCAACCTCACAGCAGAGGCCTGCAGAGCTGTTGGCGGTAGTGACGAGGTAGATGGGGATGCCGGAAGCCTCGGCACGGCTGCTACCGCAGAGTCGTCCTTGGCTGCAGGAGGCTCTGGCGACAACGCCATTGAAGCGCAAGGAGGCAGAGCCAGAGGCGCGGGTCGGATAGTAGTGAGAGAAGGACGCGAGGCGAAGCTCGTGCGGATCCCACCTGGTGTGGCGTCGAGAGAGACAGCCGGGCTGGAGACGCTGGACGGGTGTGGCGGCGATGCGGCGAGGGGCTGCTGAGGCGGGCCGGATTCTGATGAAGGCTGCGTGGGCGCGAGCGAGGCCGGTGCAGGGCCAGAGGCTGGCGGCGGCGAAAACGGGTCCGCTGCGTCGTAGAGCGGCGGCGGAACGTAGTAGGCGCCGAAGTACGCCAAGACGGCCGCACGCAGCTCATCGTATGGCCGGCCGCCGAAAGCAGAGTAGGTGAGCCGACGCAGGAGGTCGGCCGGGAGGATGTCACAAAGGACTTCGTGTTTGAACGGCTGGATGGTGATGCCGTTCAGGTACATCGAAGCCTCCAGTTGGGCGAACCACCCGCCGACGCCTGCAGGCCGGAACGCCGGGAGCGGCGGGTCGAAACTTGGGTGCTGCCAGTACGCCATGCTGGAACGCCGCTGAGATAGAAGGCACGGTTCGCCAGGTCACCACTGTTGAGGATTTTTGCGGGGTCGCAGCGGAGCACCAGACAGAGACGACCAGCGTGGCAGGCTTCTAGTTCCGGACTGCGCGTGCCGGGCGTGCGCTCCGAGCACGCGCTGTCGTTCTTTATTTTCTTCTGTCGCGGGAACGCCGATCGCAGCGCCTGCGCTTTATAGCGTCGCCGGGCGCTACACTGTGTTGTCTATGCTGTGTATGCTGTGTTGTCTATGCTGTGTATGCTGTGTTCTCTATGCTGTGTTGTCTATGCTGTGTATGCTGTGTTGTCTATGCTGTGTATGCTGTGTTGTCTATGCTGTGTTGTCTATGCGGTGTTGCCTATGCTGTGTATGCTGTGTTGTCTATGCTGTGTATGCTGTGTTGTCTATGCTGTGTTGTCTATGCTTTGTATGCTGTGTTGTCTATGCTGTGTTGTCTATGCTGTGTTGTCTATGCTGTGTTGTCTATGCTGTGTTGTCTATGCTGTGTATGCTGTGTTGTCTATGCTGTGTTGTCTATGCTGTGTATGCTGTGTTGTCTATGCTGTGTTGTCTACGCCGTGTTGTCTACGCCGTGTTGTCTACGCCGTGTTGTCTACGCCGTGTTGTCTACGCCGTGTTGTCTACGCCGTGTTGTCTACGCCGTGTTGTCTACGCCGTGTTGTCTACGCCGTGTTGTCTACGCCGTGTTGTCTACGCCGTGTTGTCTACGCCGTGTTGTCTACGCCGTGTTGTCTACGCCGTGTTGTCTACGCCGTGTTGTCTACGCCGTGTTGTCTACGCCGTGTTGTCTACGCCGTGTTGTCTACGCCGTGTTGTCTACGCCGTGTTGTCTACGCCGTGTTGTCTACGCCGTGTTGTCTACGCCGTGTTGTCTACGCCGTGTTGTCTACGCCGTGTTGTCTACGCCGTGTTGTCTATGCCGTGTTGTCTACGCCGTGTTGTTTATGCCGTGTTGTCTATGCCGTGTTGTCTATGCCGTGTTGTCTATGCCGTGTTGTCTATGCCGTGTTGTCTATGCCGTGTTGTCTATGCCGTGTTGTCTATGCCGTGTTGTCTATGCCGTGTTGTCTATGCCGTGTTGTCGATGCCGTGTTGTCTATGCCGTGTTGTCTACGCCGTGTTGTCTATGCCGTGTTGTCTATGCCGTGTTGTCTATGCCGTGTTGTCTATGCCGTGTTGTCTATGCCGTGTTGTCTATGCCGTGTTGTCTATGCCGTGTTGTCTATGCCGTGTTGTCTATGCCGTGTTTTCTATGCCGTGTTGTCTATGCCGTGTTGTCTATGCCGTGTTGTCTATGCCGTGTTGTCTATGCCGTGTTGTCTATGCCGTGTTGTCTATGCCGTGTTGTCTATGCCGTGTTGTCTATGCCGTGTTGTCTATGCCGTGTTGTCTATGCCGTGTTGTCTATGCCGTGTTGTCTATGCCGTGTTGTCTATGCCGTGTTGTCTATGCAGTGTTGTCTATGCCGTGTTGTCTATGCCGTGTTGTCTATGCCGTGTTGTCTATGCCGTGTTGTCTATGCCGTGTTGTCTATGCCGTGTTGTCTATGCCGTGTTGTCTATGCCGTGTTGTCTATGCCGTGTTGTCTATGCCGTGTTGTCTATGCCGCGTTGTCTATGCCGTGTTGTCTATGCCGTGTATGCCGTGTTGTCTATGCCGTGTATGCCGTGTTGTCTATGCCGTGTATGCCGTGTTGTCTATGCCGTGTATGCCGTGTTGTCTATGCTGTGTATGCTGTGTTGTCTATGCTGTGTTGTCTATGCTGTGTATGCTGTGTTGTCTATGCTGTGTATGCTGTGTTGTCTATGCTGTGTTGTCTATGCTGTGTATGTTGTGTTGTCTATGCTGTGTTGTCTATGCTGTGTATGCTGTGTTGTCTATGCAGTGTATGCTGTGTTGTCTATGCTGTGTATGCTGTGTTGTCTATGCTGTGTATGCTGTGTTGTCTATGCTGTGTTGTCTATGCTGTGTATGCTGTGTTGTCTATGCTGTGTTGTCTATGCTGTGTATGCTGTGTTGTCTATGCTGTGTTGTCTATGCTGTGTATGCTGTGTTGTCTATGCTGTGTATGCTGTGTTGTCTATGCTGTGTTGTCTATGCTGTGTATGCTGTGTTGTCTATGCTGTGTATGCTGTGTTGTCTATGCTGTGTATGCTGTGTTGTCGATGCTGTGTATGCTGTGTTGTCTATGCTGTGTATGCTGTGTTGTCTATGCTGTGTATGCTGTGTTGTCTATGCTGTGTATGCTGTGTTGTCTATGCTGTGTATGCTGTGTTGTCTATGCTGTGTATGCTGTGTTGTCTATGCTGTGTATGCTGTGTTGTGTATGCTGTGTTGTCTATGCTGTGTTGTCTATGCTGTGTTGTCTATGCTGTGTATGCTGTGTTGTCTATGCTGTGTTGTCTATGCTGTGTATGCTGTGTTGTCTATGCTGTGTTGTCTATGCTGTGTATGCTGTGTTGTCTATGCTGTGTTGTCTATGCTGTGTTGTCTATGCTGTGTTGTCTATGCTGTGTTGTCTATGCTGTGTTGTCTATGCTGTGTTGTCTATGCTGTGTTGTCTATGCTGTGTTGTCTATGCTGTGTTGTCTATGCTGTGTTGTCTATGCTGTGTATGCTGTGTTGTCTATGCTGTGCTGTCTATGCTGTGTTGTGTATGCTGTGTTGTCTATGCTGTGTTGTCTATGCTGTGTTGTCTATGCTGTGTATGCTGTGTTGTCTATGCTGTGTATGCTGTGTTCTCTATGCTGTGTTGTCTATGCTGTGTATGCTGTGTTGTCTATGCTGTGTATGCTGTGTTGTCTATGCTGTGTTGTCTATGCTGTGTTGCCTATGCTGTGTATGCTGTGTTGTCTATGCTGTGTATGCTGTGTTGTCTATGCTGTGTTGTCTATGCTTTGTATGCTGTGTTGTCTATGCTGTGTTGTCTATGCTGTGTTGTCTATGCTGTGTTGTCTATGCTGTGTTGTCTATGCTGTGTATGCTGTGTTGTCTATGCTGTGTTGTCTATGCTGTGTATGCTGTGTTGTCTATGCTGTGTTGTCTATGCTGTGTTGTCTATGCCGTGTTGTCTATGCTGTGTTGTCTACGCCGTGTTGTCTACGCCGTGTTGTCTACGCCGTGTTGTCTACGCCGTGTTGTCTACGCCGTGTTGTCTACGCCGTGTTGTCTACGCCGTGTTGTCTACGCCGTGTTGTCTACGCCGTGTTGTCTACGCCGTGTTGTCTACGCCGTGTTGTCTACGCCGTGTTGTCTACGCCGTGTTGTCTACGCCGTGTTGTCTATGCCGTGTTGTCTACGCCGTGTTGTCTATGCCGTGTTGTCTATGCCGTGTTGTCTATGCCGTGTTGTCTATGCCGTGTTGTCTATGCCGTGTTGTCTATGCCGTGTTGTCTATGCCGTGTTGTCTATGCCGTGTTGTCTATGCCGTGTTGTCTATGCCGTGTTGTCTATGCCGTGTTGTCTATGCCGTGTTGTCTATGCCGTGTTGTCTATGCCGTGTTGTCTATGCCGTGTTGTCTATGCCGTGTTGTCTATGCCGTGTTGTCTATGCCGTGTTGTCTATGCCGTGTTGTCTATGCCGTGTTGTCTAAGCCGTGTTGTCTATGCCGTGTTTTCTATGCCGTGTTGTCTATGCCGTGTTGTCTATGCCGTGTTGTCTATGCCGTGTTGTCTATGCCGTGTTGTCTATGCCGTGTTGTCTATGCCGTGTTGTCTATGCCGTGTTGTCTATGCGGTGTTGTCTATGCCGTGTTGTCTATGCCGTGTTGTCTATGCCGTGTTGTCTATGCCGTGTTGTCTATGCCGTGTTGTCTATGCCGTGTTGTCTATGCCGTGTTGTCTATGCAGTGTTGTCTATGCCGTGTTGTCTATGCCGTGTTGTCTATGCCGTGTTGTCTATGCCGTGTTGTCTATGCCGTGTTGTCTATGCCGTGTTGTCTATGCCGTGTTGTCTATGCGGTGTTGTCTATGCCGTGTTGTATATGCCGTGTTGTCTATGCCGTGTTGTCTATGCCGTGTTGTCTATGCCGTGTTGTCTATGCCGTGTATGCCGTGTTGTCTATGCCGTGTATGCCGTGTTGTCTATGCCGTGTATGCCGTGTTGTCTATGCCGTGTATGCCGTGTTGTCTATGCTGTGTATGCCGTGTTGTCTATGCTGTGTATGCCGTGTTGTCTATGCTGTGTATGCTGTGTTGTCTATGCTGTGTATGCTGTGTTGTCTATGCTGTGTATTCTATGCTGTGTATGCTGTGTTGTCTATGCTGTGTTGTCTATGCTGTGTTGTCTATGCTGTGTTGTCTATGCTGTGTTGTCTATGCTGTGTTGTCTATGCTGTGTTGTCTATGCTGTGTTGTCTATGCTGTGTTGTCTATGCTGTGTTGTCTATGCTGTGTTGTCTATGCTGTGTATGCTGTGTTGTCTATGCTGTGCTGTCTATGCTGTGTTGTGTATGCTGTGTTGTCTATGCTGTGTTGTCTATGCTGTGTTGTCTATGCTGTGTATGCTGTGTTGTCTATGCTGTGTATGCTGTGTTCTCTATGCTGTGTTGTCTATGCTGTGTATGCTGTGTTGTCTATGCTGTGTATGCTGTGTTGTCTATGCTGTGTATGCTGTGTTGTCTATGCTGTGTTGTCTATGCTGTGTTGCCTATGCTGTGTATGCTGTGTTGTCTATGCTGTGTATGCTGTGTTGTCTATGCTGTGTTGTCTATGCTTTGTATGCTGTGTTGTCTATGCTGTGTTGTCTATGCTGTGTTGTCTATGCTGTGTTGTCTATGCTGTGTTGTCTATGCTGTGTATGCTGTGTTGTCTATGCTGTGTTGTCTATGCTGTGTATGCTGTGTTGTCTATGCTGTGTTGTCTATGCCGTGTTGTCTATGCCGTGTTGTCTACGCCGTGTTGTCTACGCCGTGTTGTCTACGCCGTGTTGTCTACGCCGTGTTGTCTACGCCGTGTTGTCTACGCCGTGTTGTCTACGCCGTGTTGTCTACGCCGTGTTGTCTACGCCGTGTTGTCTACGCCGTGTTGTCTACGCCGTGTTGTCTGTGCCGTGTTGTCTACGCCGTGTTGTCTACGCCGTGTTGTCTACGCCGTGTTGTCTATGCCGTGTTGTCTACGCCGTGTTGTCTATGCCGTGTTGTCTATGCCGTGTTGTCTATGCCGTGTTGTCTATGCCGTGTTGTCTACGCCGTGTTGTCTACGCCGTGTTGTCTACGCCGTGTTGTCTATGCCGTGTTGTCTACGCCGTGTTGTCTATGCCGTGTTGTCTATGCCGTGTTGTCTATGCCGTGTTGTCTATGCCGTGTTGTCTATGCCGTGTTGTCTATGCCGTGTTGTCTATGCCGTGTTGTCTATGCCGTGTTGTCTATGCCGTGTTGTCTATGCGGTGTTGTCTATGCCGTGTTGTCTATGCCGTGTTGTCTATGCCGTGTTGTCTATGCCGTGTTGTCTATGCCGTGTTGTCTATGCCGTGTTGTCTATGCCGTGTTGTCTATGCCGTGTTGTCTATGCCGTGTTGTCTATGCCGTGTTGTCTATGCCGTGTTGTCTATGCCGTGTTGTCTATGCCGTGTTGTCTATGCCGTGTTGTCTATGCCGTGTTTTCTATGCCGTGTTGTCTATGCCGTGTTGTCTATGCCGTGTTGTCTATGCCGTGTTGTCTATGCCGTGTTGTCTATGCCGTGTTGTCTATGCCGTGTTGTCTATGCCGTGTTGTCTATGCCGTGTTGTCTATGCCGTGTTGTCTATGCCGTGTTGTCTATGCCGTGTTGTCTATGCCGTGTTGTCTATGCCGTGTTGTCTATGCCGTGTTGTCTATGCCGTGTATGCCGTGTTGTCTATGCCGTGTATGCCGTGTTGTCTATGCCGTGTATGCCGTGTTGTCTATGCCGTGTATGCCGTGTTGTCTATGCCGTGTATGCCGTGTTGTCTATGCTGTGTATGCCGTGTTGTCTATGCTGTGTATGCCGTGTTGTCTATGCTGTGTATGCTGTGTTGTCTATGCTGTGTATGCTGTGTTGTCTATGCTGTGTATGCTGTGTTGTCTATGCTGTGTATGCTGTGTTGTCTATGCTGTGTATGCTGTGTTGTCTATGCTGTGTACGCTGTGTTGTCTATGCTGTGTATGCTGTGTTGTCTATGCTGTGTATGCTGTGTTGTCTATGCTGTGTATGCTGTGTTGTCTATGCTGTGTATGCTGTGTTGTCTATGCTGTGTATGCTGTGTTGTCTATGCTGTGTATGCTGTGTTGTCTATGCTGTGTATGCTGTGTTGTCTATGCTGTGTATGCTGTGTTGTCTATGCTGTGTATGCTGTGTTGTCTATGCTGTGTATGCTGTGTTGTCTATGCTGTGTTGTCTATGCTGTATATGCTGTGTTGTCTATGCTGTGTATGCTGTGTTGTCTATGCTGTGTATGCTGTGTTGTCTATGCTGTGTATGCTGTGTTGTCTATGCTGTGTATGCTGTGTTGTCTATGCTGTGTATGCTGTGTTGTCTATGCTGTGTATGCTGTGTTGTCTATGCTGTGTATGCTGTGTTGTCTATGCTGTGTATGCTGTGTTGTCTATGCTGTGTATGCTGTGTTGTCTATGCTGTGTATGCTGTGTTGTCTATGCTGTGTATGCTGTGTTGTCTATGCTGTGTATGCTGTGTTGTCTATGCTGTGTATGCTGTGTTGTCTATGCTGTGTATGCTGTGTTGTCTATGCTGTGTATGCTGTGTTGTCTATGCTGTGTATGCTGTGTTGTCTATGCTGTGTATGCTGTGTTGTCTATGCTGTGTATGCTGTGTTGTCTATGCTGTGTATGCTGTGTTGTCTATGCTGTGTATGCTGTGTTGTCTATGCTGTGTATGCTGAGTTGTCTATGCTGTGTTGTCTATGCTGTATATGCTGTGTTGTCTATGCTGTGTATGCTGTGTTGTCTATGCTGTGTATGCTGTGTTGTCTATGCTGTGTATGCTGTGTTGTCTATGCTGTGTATGCTGTGTTGTCTATGCTGTGTATGCTGTGTTGTCTATGCTGTGTATGCTGTGTTGTCTATGCTGTGTATGCTGTGTTGTCTATGCTGTGTATGCTGTGTTGTCTATGCTGTGTATGCTGTGTTGTCTATGCTGTGTATGCTGTGTTGTCTATGCTGTGTATGCTGTGTTGTCTATGCTGTGTATGCTGTGTTGTCTATGCTGTGTATGCTGTGTTGTCTATGCTGTGTATGCTGTGTTGTCTATGCTGTGTATGCTGTGTTGTCTATGCTGTGTATGCTGTGTTGTCTATGCTGTGTATGCTGTGTTGTCTATGCTGTGTATGCTGTGTTGTCTATGCTGTGTATGCTGTGTTGTCTATGCTGTGTGTGCTGTGTTGTCTATGCTGTGTATGCTGTGTTGTCTATGCTGTGTATGCTGTGTTGTCTATGCTGTGTATGCTGTGTTGTCTATGCTGTGTATGCTGTGTTGTCTATGCTGTGTATGCTGTGTTGTCTATGCTGTGTATGCTGTGTTGTCTATGCTGTGTACGCTGTGTTGTCTATGCTGTGTACGCCGTGTTGTCTATGCTGTGTATGCCGTGTTGTCTATGCTGTGTATGCCGTGTTGTCTATGCTGTGTATGCCGTGTTGTCTATGCTGTGTATGCCGTGTTGTCTATGCTGTGTATGCCGTGTTGTCTATGCTGTGTATGCCGTGTTGTCTATGCTGTGTATGCCGTGTTGTCTATGCTGTGTATGCCGTGTTGTCTATGCTGTGTATGCCGTGTTGTCTATGCTGTGTATGCCGTGTTGTCTATGCTGTGTATGCCGTGTTGTCTATGCCGTGTATGCCGTGTTGTCTATGCCGTGTATGCCGTGTTGTCTATGCCGTGTATGCCGTGTTGTCTATGCCGTGTATGCCGTGTTGTCTATGCCGTGTATGCCGTGTTGTCTATGCCGTGTATGCCGTGTTGTCTATGCCGTGTATGCCGTGTTGTCTATGCCGTGTATGCCGTGTTGTCTATGCCGTGTATGCCGTGTTGTCTATGCCGTGTATGCCGTGTTGTCTATGCCGTGTATGCCGTGTTGTCTATGCCGTGTATGCCGTGCTGTCTATGCCGTGTATGCCGTGTTGTCTATGCCGTGTATGCCGTGTTGTCTATGCCGTGTATGCCGTGTTGTCTATGCTGTGTATGCTGTGTTGTCTATGCTGTGTATGCTGTGTTGTCTATGCTGTGTATGCTGTGTTGTCTATGCTGTGTATGCTGTGTTGTCTATGCTGTGTATGCTGTGTTGTCTATGCTGTGTATGCTGTGTTGTCTATGCTGTGTTGTCTATGCTGTATATGCTGTGTTGTCTATGCTGTATATGCTGTGTTGTCTATGCTGTGTATGCTGTGTTGTCTATGCTGTGTATGCTGTGTTGTCTATGCTGTGTATGCTGTGTTGTCTATGCTGTGTATGCTGTGTTGTCTATGCTGTGTATGCTGTGTTGTCTATGCTGTGTATGCTGTGTTGTCTATGCTGTGTATGCTGTGTTGTCTATGCTGTGTATGCTGTGTTGTCTATGCTGTGTATGCTGTGTTGTCTATGCTGTGTATGCTGTGTTGTCTATGCTGTGTATGCTGGGTTGTCTATGCTGTGTATGCCGTGTTGTCTATGCTGTGTTGTCTATGCCGTGTATGCCGTGTTGTCTATGCTGTGTATGCTGTGTTGTCTATGCCGTGTATGCCGTGTTGTCTATGCCGTGTATGTCGTGTTGTCTATGCCGTGTATGCCGTGTTGTCTATGCCGTGTATGCCGTGTTGTCTATGCCGTGTATGCCGTGTTGTCTATGCCGTGTATGCCGTGTTGTCTATGCCGTGTATGCCGTGTTGTCTATGCTGTGTATGCTGTGTTGTCTATGCTGTGTATGCTGTGTTGTCTATGCTGTGTATGCTGTGTTGTCTATGCTGTGTATGCTGTGTTGTCTATGCTGTCTATGCTGTGTTGTCTATGCTGTGTATGCTGTGTTGTCTATGCTGTGTATGCTGTGTTGTCTATGCTGTGTATGCTGTGTTGTCTATGCTGTGTTGTCTATGCTGTGTATGCTGTGTTGTCTATGCTGTGTATGCTGTGTTGTCTATGCTGTGTATGCTGTGTTGTCTATGCTGTGTATGCTGTGTTGTCTATGCTGTGTATGCTGTGTTGTCTATGCTGTGTTGTCTATGCTGTGTATGCTGTGTTGTCTATGCTGTGTATGCTATGTTGTCTATGCTGTGTATGCTGTGTTGTCTATGCTGTGTATGCTGTGTTGTCTATGCTGTGTATGCTGTGTTGTCTATGCTGTGTATGCTGTGTTGTCTATGCTGTGTTGTCTATGTTGTGTATACTGTGTTGTCTATGCTGTGTATGCTGTGTTGTCTATGCTGTGTATGCTGTGTTGTCTATGCTGTGTATGCTGTGTTGTCTATGCTGTGTTGTCTATGCTGTGTATGCTGTGTTGTCTATGCTGTGTTGTCTATGCTGTGTATGCTGTGTTGTCTATGCTGTGTATGCTGTGTTGTCTATGCTGTGTATGCTGTGTTGTCTATGCTGTGTATGCTGTGTTGTCTATGCTGTGTTGTCTATGCTGTGTATGCTGTGTTGTCTATGCTGTGTATGCTGTGTTGTCTATGCTGTGTTGTCTATGCTGTGTATGCTGTGTTGTCTATGCTGTGTTGTCTATGCTGTGTATGCTGTGTTGTCTATGCTGTGTTGTCTATGCTGTGTATGCTGTGTTGTCTATGCTGTGTATGCTGTGTTGTCTATGCTGTGTATGCTGTGTTGTCGATGCTGTGTATGCTGTGTTGTCTATGCTGTGTATGCTGTGTTGTCTATGCTGTGTATGCTGTGTTGTCTATGCTGTGTATGCTGTGTTGTCTATGCTGTGTATGCTGTGTTGTGTATGCTGTGTTGTCTATGCTGTGTTGTCTATGCTGTGTATGCTGTGTTGTGTATGCTGTGTTGTCTATGCTGTGTTGTCTATGCTGTGTTGTCTATGCTGTGTATGCTGTGTATGCTGTGTTGTCTATGCTGTGTTGTCTATGCTGTGTATGCTGTGTTGTCTATGCTGTGTTGTCTATGCTGTGTATGCTGTGTTGTCTATGCTGTGTTGTCTATGCTGTGTTGTCTATGCTGTGTTGTCTATGCTGTGTTGTCTATGCTGTGTTGTCTATGCTGTGTTGTCTATGCTGTGTATGCTGTGCTGTGTATGCTGTGTTGTGTATGCTGTGTTGTCTATGCTGTGTTGTCTATGCTGTGTTGTCTATGCTGTGTTGTCTATGCTGTGTTGTCTATGCTGTGTATGCTGTGTTCTCTATGCTGTGTTGTCTATGCTGTGTATGCTGTGTTGTCTATGCTGTGTATGCTGTGTTGTCTATGCTGTGTTGTCTATGCTGTGTTGCCTATGCTGTGTATGCTGTGTTGTCTATGCTGTGTATGCTGTGTTGTCTATGCTGTGTTGTCTATGCTTTGTATGCTGTGTTGTCTATGCTGTGTTGTCTATGCTGTGTTGTCTATGCTGTGTTGTCTATGCTGTGTATGCTGTGTTGTCTATGCTGTGTATGCTGTGTTGTCTATGCTGTGTTGTCTATGCCGTGTTGTCTATGCTGTGTTGTCTATGCC